>NW_010258710.1:4580-51781 GCF_000690775.1 Eurypyga helias
GCACAAGGATGCCTTAATTCGGACATTTCCTACCTTATACATGTTTGATACTTGAACCTTAGAATCCTTGCTTTTAATAAGGTGTTTTGCAAATCTAATCTTTACACATACACAGATGGGAGCCGCAGGACTGAAAGTGTGTGCAAAGCATTTCTGACTGCAATACTGTTCCTGCAATTCAGAGTCTGAAATACAGAGTTCTTGACATTGTCTTATTAGTGAATTGCTAAATCTGACATATTTTAAATTCACAGTTAAACTATAGTATTTGAAAGCAGGAAACAATTACTGAATTGGCTTTTAGAAATGCTTAAGTGATAGCAGAATGTGCATGGTATGACAGCTTTTTCATGTTGATGCAGCTGGGTCCTGAGTTCATGGATTTCAAATAGCACATTTAATGCATTGCATCTTGAAAGAACTGAAGAGACAGAGTTTCATTGATTTCAACAGACTCACAGATAGCAAAAGGGTAATAAAGTTTTATCTGTATGGTTTTTTTTCTAGTATTCTTCTTTCTTATAGAAAATTATTAGACTTCTAAATTTACCATTTCCTCATTGAGGAACTGAATGATAATTCACTGATGAAAAAAATCCCACAAAATATCTGTAGTTAACCAGTGTTGTAATATATGAGCCCAGCTAGAAAGCCATGGCTGTAAGGGGTGTTGGACTAGATGATCTCCAGAGGTCCCTTCCAGCCCCTACCACTCTGTGACTCTGTGTGAATCTCTAAGCAGGATATAAGCCTCTAAGTTTCACATACAAAATACACTTGTCCGACTGCAAGTGTTAATTACACATGTTTGTGCTTGTTTTTCTCTCCATATATGTTTATGTACACCTAGTCATCTCCAGAGATTAATTAGGAAAAAAGCCTTTCTGAGGAAAGAAGATTTCTAAGGTCCCAGATCAATATTCAAGGCAGATACATGCAGTCCCAGGCTCCCACAGACTGTGATGCTCTGGGCTGCTGGGGTGCAGGTCACTGTAACGAATTTGACATATGCTAATGTAGGTCTGGAAGCCTAAGATAGAAATTTGCATTTGTGCATGACCAGGGCAGTAATTAATAAAAGACTGAGAGAATGATATAAAGAAGAAATAAAATGGTGGTGCAGGAAGCATACAAATGGATCAGATGAAGCTTTTGCAAAGTAAACCACCTAGGATATATTGGAGATGCCTTACTGACAAAGGTTTACAAATCCTTTTGAGTCCTAACTTGTGGCTGAGAGTTTTGAGTCAATCTGGTGACAGAGGGAATGAAAACAGCATTGTTCGGTGGCAACAAACCCAGGTGTGCCTGAGTTTTTCTCTTTTCCATAATGCCTCCACTCTGGGATCCACTCTGGGATTCAGCTAGGAAAGGTTGGTTTGAAATGTATGGTAACCATCACCCAGGAATTCGTGCCCTACATCTCTCAGCATCTCTGACCTTGCCCCATGCAACCAGGAACTCCAGTCAGGAGTGCTTTCCGTCTCTTGAGAAATAAGGTTTTGCTGCTCTGTTTTCACACCAGCAGAAACCAACATAATATGGGAAGGAATAATACAGGAATTGCAGACAATGTTTCCTGATTTACTTTGAGAGGTAAATGCAGAGGGAATAATTGACAAGAAATAATTGAGTAGTTGTGAATAGAAGTGACATATCAAGGCATTCACTTAAGTCTTTGAAGGTTTTAACCCTCTGTGAAATTCCAGATGGGGATTTGAAAGCGAGAGAGTCTGCTGCCCACGGCCAGGCCAGTACTTCATCATTTCTAAAGAGGTGGCATCACTCAGCCAGACAGAAATAGACTGCTCCTCCACAGAATCTAACAGCCAAGCAAAATCCACACGAGTTCCTTAAAGTTCATAAATATAGTCAGGCTACAAACCCATGATTTAAAGGCCTTTAAAATCACTGATTATTTGGGCATCTCCTGTGATAAACTGCCACACAATTTAATTATCGTCTGCAGTATCAATTTAGTGCGATCCCTTGAGACACGCCATTGAACTCTGTCTTTACACTGAGCAAATGGCTCAATTACACCCGCTTCAGCCCTTTGGACACAGAGGAGATGCCATGTTCTTCAGTGGAATGCCCCACTGAAATACCAGACATCAGTAGTCATCTCTGGCAACTTGTCCTTGCTGCTCTTGTTTTGCATCTGTGCCAGCTACGAGCCCCATGCCCCACTGAAGAGCAGAAACCAAGGTGGGGGAGTGCAAAGGAAGCCCTCAAGTACATGCAGGGGTGGGCTGGCTTCACTGCCAGCAAGACGTTTGGTCTGCCTGCTCTTTGCCTTCTTCCTGCCCCCGGCTGGAAAGCAGTTTCCAAAGGGAGAACACTTCCACCTTATTGTCTGCTATAACCCAGGGGTAGTTATGGAGAGAGGCTAGGATGCACTTAAGCAAAGCTTCGTTCCTACATATTTCACAGGGACCCAGCTCCTCTTGTTTGATTCTGCATTAAAGTTGCATAGCTGGTGCGCAACAGCCTCTGTAAATTTTGTGATGACAGACGCTCACAAAACTTAGCATGAGACCATAAGAATCGCATATGGTTTCACTGCAGAATAGAGCAAAGCTGAACAACCCCCCTCTCACACACTCACACTACCCCTTAGTTCACAACAGATCGAGGGAAAACCATAAGGTGAACATACTCGACAGCAGAACGCCTGGGATTATGAATCCAGAACAGTGAAAGAGAAAAACAAATTTTTTCTGCTGTGAGATGCTTGTGAAGAAACCCGATGTCTGAGCAGGCCAAACATCACAACAGGTTGGCTCCAGACCTTGTGTTGCAGCTCAGAGTTCTCTCTGCTTATCGTGGGATACGCTGTTGTGAAAGAAGGATTCTGTTTTTCTGAGGTCCTTGCCAAGCCCAAAACTGTCCTTTAATCTTGCAGCGCAGGTTAATTCCACCTGGCAGAAGGGTAGTGCCCCAGCAGCACAGAGGGTTTGGGCTGGGCAGCCAGACCCACATGCATGCTTGCTTTAGCTATAATACACAGACTCCTGCTGGGTTTGTAAGAAAGCCTGATCCTCCTTATAAAGGGGAGCAAAGCCAATGCTCACATGCTGGAAAAGTCATTAAAAGCAACAAGGCCAGCAGGAGCCCAACAAAAAGGTTTTCACCTTTCCAAAATTCAAACACCAGATCCCTGGAAATAACTGAACAACACTGAAGGTAGTGATGCTGAGCAAGCTTCCACACAGCTCTGGGACTTGAGAAAGAAAATGGATACAGTGAGATGGGTGTGTTAGGTCTGTGAAGTCAGCACTGCCCTATTGGTTGAATTCCTGTAAAGGAAATTATTGTCCCAGTACAGTCTGAGAGTCAGTGGGTTTGTGGATAACCCACTAAATTATTGTTATTCATATTACTAATTTTATTATCTTTAAAGACCCCCTCATCCAAGTTCTGTCTCGTATCTTAATTGGCTTTCAGAAAATTATTTTTTACGTTGCATCAAAATGAAACCCAGCTTGCTCAAGTGTGAGGGAAGCAGTCAATTACTCCATTGATATGTGCGCTGTTTTAGAAGCTTTTCACTGCCAATCAGTGTCACAACTTTTTGTCTTTTTTTCCAAACAAGTGCACATTATTTCACACAGTTCAACTGATTTTAGCCTGGAAGCACTCTGTAAATAAAGCTGTCCCTTGTCAAACAGTTAACTTCTTTCCCTTTGCACATCACCTCTGAATATTGCCGGAGAAAAAAACAAGCCACCATCAGTGGTTATTGGCCCAGACAGGCACCAGAAGGAAATGTGACCATCTCCATTTCATGTCAATGCAAAATGCAGCTGGAAAATAAGAAGTGTATTTGTAGCCTGGGAGCCATGTCAAAGTGGACCAAGGTTCACAGTATCCTCCTCTGGAGCCTTGGGGCAGCAGGCAAGCTCCGATTACTTGATGCAAAGTTGAGTGATTTTGAAATGTCAGGACCAAAGAGGGATTTGGTGGTGTGGTGGGTTTTGTTTTTTATTTTTTAAAGTAGCTAAGTGAGGAGCATTCTGATGGGGAAGCAGCAGAAGTCTCATCATGCTGGCAGATTTTATGTGCACTGCCCTTTGAGTGTTTTGTTGTAATTTTTCCTAGCTAGTGGTTTCAGCAAAGGTTTGTGTTCAGCTAATAAAGACATAACCATATAAGCTGTTGAAGACCCTTTCCACTTAGACACAGGGCTCTTGCATCAGTGAAACAGCCCTTGTTGCACCAGAGACCTCTGTTTATGCAAACTGCCCTAGTGTCTGGCAAAGGCTGTGCTGAAAACAACAGGAGGTTGTTGTGTCCTTCCAGACAGAAAAAGAAAAATAAAAGCAGCATTCAACCAGGACTTCCTCAAGAGGGTCTTGCTTGAGTGAAATGGTGCTGGAAACTCATAAAAGCTTTGCAATGTCCTACCCAGCTGGGAAACGCGCTCGCCACACAAGAGACAACTTAGTTCATTCATGCTGTACAGCAACATTCACATTTTTCCAGCTCAGTGACTCTGATATGCAGACATGGGTAAAGCCAGAGTGGGAAAGAAAGAAATTCCAGCTTTTTCATCCAGGCTTTTAGCTCTAAGACAATATTATCTACTGATTAGGTTACTGCTGTCCAGACCCAGCTGTTATTTTTGGATTTGCCCTTTTCCAAGATTCTGACATCAGACAGTTACTAAAATTCAATTTGCCTCAGTTCCTTCATCTACGAAGAGGGGGTGAAAAATGTTTTTAAATATGAGGGCAAAATGTTTTTAAAATGCTAGGATATTTTCCTAAGAATGACTCCAGAAAAGCAAACTACTTCCATCTTACAAGATACTATCAGCTTGTAAGTGGGCCTGACATGTCTTCACATACACAGCAGAATTATGTTGTGACAGGGTAAATAGTTTTTACTTTATCCAGCAGGAAACCCAGTGTCACCAGTTGTTTTTACCTGCTTGGATCCAACTAAGCAATCTAAAAGCACTCCCATCCTACACGTCCACACATGGAGTTACCAACAATTCAATAGATTTTCCAAAATAACTCCACACAGAAGCATGTCCTTAAGGTTCACATCTTTCACTGAAATCAATCAATAATGCGGGATCAGACCCTAGTAAACAGCTTTAGAGGCATTCTGTACATTGATTTGCTCAGCCAAACTGTTATTTAATATAAAGAAATGTCCTGTCCCATCTCAATTCATACAGTTCCAGAGGGATGTCACAAGAAAATACTATCCTCCTTGGAAGAAAAATAGAAAAGATAATTTATTTTATTACTATCTAGTTAGAAAACAGGTTCTGTCTCTGACTCAAATTTCCTCCCAACTCTACCGAAAGACTCAATTGGAGCACAGGCTAGCCTCTGCAGTGGTGGATTACTAGCATCCCTGGAAATGGAATAAGGAATGAAGGAATGACAGTGCTACTGTTGAAGGAAAAATAGCACCACAAATGTGCCTTGCAAAGGTGGATGAACAAACAAATGCCCCTTTCACTACATAAGCTATCAACACTTTGATCCTCAAAAGATTTTTCCTAAGATGTTGATGGTGAATAGTTCAAAGCAATATGAGAATTATCTTTATTTCTCCTTACGATGAGCAAAACTTTGTCCTTTTCCCCAAAGAAAGATAAAATCAGTCAAATTAGGGATTTCTGCATATATTTCAGTCAATTGTATTCCAAAGTTGGAGAAAAGGAAAGAAAGCTGTAAGCACCATTAGAGAAATCAAAAGTTTCCATAGTGTGCAGACTATTTAAGACATGCCTGCTGAGGTTTTTGGACTATAGCACCAAGCTAAATGACACTCAGTATGCCTAGTTGACTATTGGTCAAAGGTAAGTAATGATGTAGATGGAGTTTATGATGAAGTGTAGCAGATACATAAGAAAGAAGAAAATCTTAGGATGTAATAATATTGTAGGAATTGTTGCAGAATAATTTAAAAGTGTAATTGACACAGGTATTATCTGACCTCGTCAGCAAGAGGAAGTTATGTATTCAATTATAAAATTAACCTAAATTCAATACATGCACAGAGCAGTCACAATGCATATCTTTAAGAAATACAAAGGTAACACTGGCCAAAAGAAGATAAAGACGGTGTTTTGGAAACTGAGATTTAGGTGCACTTGCTCAGATGCTTCACTTACCTGTGAACTGTGTCACAACATCACTTAATATTTTTGCTTCATAATACTGCTTAATTCTGGCAGAGTTTTGCAAAAATTAATGTTTCATAGGTGAATATTTGCATTTTAAAACCCCAATAGATAACCTTTTCTAATCCAGTCCACCTCTTTATACCCATGGTCTCTTACTGGTTTATCAAAAGTAAAAAAACCCTGAAGAGCCTGCCAAGGCTTAACTTGTACAGCAGAACCCCTGTGGGGCTGCAGGCGTTGGCCTTGTAGGAGACGCTTGTGCTGGCCTTATCTGGGGTCAGCTCCCACAGGGACCAAGTGTCAGAGACTCCAATACTTATTAAACATGTTAGTTTGCAGTTCCTAGGATGCTCCATGCCAAAAAACGAAGGAGTGAGCCCCTTGTATATGAAGCTAGCAAACACCACGAGCTGATGCATTCCAGGCTTCATGGCCTTTGTGGTCAGGAGCACCACGACCAGCAAAGCGGGGTTTAGCTGACTGCATTGGAGAGTCTCCTTAGTGTTTTCAGGAATGGTTTGAGTCTCCTTCACAACAGAAGTTTAATTTCAAGTCCTTATGAAAAAAAAAAAAAAAAAAAAACCAAAACCACCCACAACAAGAAAGATAATCCAAAAAAGGATTCTGAAGGTATTTTAGCAGCACAGCAAGATGCCTGCAGCATAGCACAGCTCTGCCTTACCCTGTGGCATCCAGAACGTGCCTGGTTTTATCTGTTATTTTTCCACAGCTTGTCTCTTGGCTTCCTCAGCCATCACAGCCTTATATTTACACAGCTGCCTCTGAAGCTGTAAGTCAGCAGCAGTGATTGTTGCACAAACAAATGGAACATGTGGATCTTGCCAAATATCACTTACCCCAGTTTTCCTCCTCCTTAAGCAGTTTATGTTTTGGCACTAACAGGCTTCCTGAAAATTAAAAAGAAAGTGCTTTCCACTGTGTTTCATGTATAATGCATATCTATTTTGGCAGAAAAAGTTTTGAATAGCTCTAGGATGAGAGAAGAGAAGAGATAGATAAGTTTCGGCGTAATGCAGCAAAAGTCACTGTCTCATTGAGGCCAGCACTGAGGATGCTGTGGGTGTTACCTACTTCCTGAGCCACAGAGCCCCCTCCGCTCCCAGCCCTGGGCACCACCACACATCCTGTCAGGTCAAGCTTATTAACAAAGTTTAAGACACTGGGGACAGACTCTGCAGTTGCACTTGCTCTTCTCCCTCCTTCAATCACACCCTGCCATGCTCCGGTTATCAGAACTGCAAAACAGGGTTTCATGCCTTAGGGATGCATTATAAAACATCACGTTTTTTCAGCGGCATTTTTACTTTCAGCACAAGGGATATGACGGACCTCCAACATCTGTTTTCTTAATTTCTTTTCTTAGTTACACCAGTTGCAATAAAGGAACTGATGCCATTGTTTGCCTCTGGAGGTAGAAAACAGCCCCTGCATGCTAAACGAATGCTGTGCATTCAGGGAACACTGAATATAGGAGGCAGATCAGGATGAAGAGATATCTGTATTCTGAAATTAAGTTATCAGAGGTCTCTGAAGCTACAAATGTTGCTATAAATAGAACACCCTGCATTACTAGAAACTTCAGAAGAGTCTGTTTCACAGTATTTCATCCCTCTATTGCTCTACAGATGGGTGTAGACAGGGTTTTATCAGGTTCAATAACAGAAGAGGTGTGTTAGTGAACAGAAGAAATAGCCAAGTATCTATATAGCAGCATTGAAACCATAGGCTCTGGAGTAATTTAGGCTGGGAGGGACCTCTGAGATCAGGTTGCCCAGAGCCAGGTCCTCTAATACAACCCATGGAGGGGCGTATCTCTCTGGTCACCCATGCCAGCATGCCATCACCCTCAGGGTGAAACATTTTTCTTTGTATCTTCAATTTCGCTTGTTGCAACTTGTGCCTGTTACCTATATTGTCACCGTGCACCTTCAAGAGAAGTCTGACTCAGTCTTCTCCACACCTTCACGTTAGGCATGGGTATACAATATCTCCCTATTGCCTTCTCTTCCTTAGGCTAAACAAACCCTATTTCATAGGCAAACCCATTCAGCAGTTTCTAGCATTGAAGCAATCCTTCTTTCCCTGCTCTGCTCCCCTCCCCAGAACACAAAAGCTGTCAAGACAATTTGCAGAGGTTGAGCGTGAAGAAATAGTGCGTCAGGAGAAAGGAGGGTCATAAGAAACCAAAAGCACCTCAGACTCATCCCTCCCTTTAGCAAATGCCTTGTCAGTTACAGCTGTGCCAAGCAAGGATAAGGGTAAATCTGAGCCCATTCAAACAAAACTACTGCAGCAGGAAGCAGCCTGCTTGCAATGCCACTACTTTTTATTACAGCCTTACTGAACCACACAGCCTGCTAAGTTTTGGTCAGGGCAGCATGTGGGTGGAAAAAATCGAAGGATCAAGTAGCAACACCTGTCAGCTCTCCAGCATTTTGTCTCACGTGATGAGGTATTGAAACACTGCTGTTATATCTTGCTTCGGGAGTACTGCAACATTGTCAGGGATGTAAACATTTAGGTTTTGCTTGGATCCAGCAGATTGCAGCTGCTGGGGTCTACTGGGAGGCCCAGGTGCATCCCCCAGACCCTGTCCACCCGTTTGGCACCCCTGCATGCCCTGCCTCTGCAGGGGGATGGACTGACTGACACCTTCCTCCAGGGAAGCACTCAGATGCTGTTCCAGAGCCATGGGTTGTGATGCTGCCCGGCTTCAGCTCTTACCACATACCTCTCCTTTGTGCTATGGTCCCTGAAACACTAAGAACTCTCCTATGCAGGGCAGTGCAGGGTCAGGTGGGATACCCCAATCCTCAGGCCTTCATCTTTTGGGCCTCCAGATGCAGAAGTGGAAACTGCTGGGCAAGGCTGGGGGTGGGGTGTGCCCTGGGGCTAGGACCTCCAGCAGCACCATCATCTCCTGCAGGTTGACATGGATCTGAGGACTGGTGACTTTTCACAGGTTAGCAAACCTATCTGTCAAGTGATTGGTCACTTTGTTTCCCATCATCTTTCCAATCAGTCCTAAAACAGTGTTTTCCTTTTGCTCTCATCACAGATTGAGAACCAATCTGCACGCAGGCAGTCTGCAAGGCTCCCACAGGCTTGGCTACCCAGATGATGCAGGAGCTGTGGGCATCACTCAGGCTTTCAGTACCCTCCTCCCCGTGGATGCTGCACAGAGGCTGTGGGGCAAAAAAAGAGTCTTAAAAAACCCTTCACAATGGTTTGCAATCCAGGAGAGAGGCAGCTTGTTCCTCAGGCCCCGCTCTGAATTTGCAGAGCTACTGTCAAGGAAGGTGTCATACTAGAAATTACCTCTACAGCACAAGCATCCAGATGAGTGTGGACTGGGCTATCATAGGTATCAAACAGGGCAACCACATTTCATTTTTCCTGCTAGCAGTCATTCTGAAAAGAAAAAACAAAGCAATATAACAGTAGGGCATCTCTCTAATTAAGGTCTCCCAGACTGCCCTGAGGGATTAAGAAGGAAGAGCTGTCAGCAAGCCGTGTAAAGATGTCAAGACAGACTCTCCGATGTTGAGGCCAGCAAGTTCAATGGGGATTGGTAGAAGCCCACTATCTGCAAAATATCTGCACAAGGAAATCCATCAGCATCGAAGATCAATGAGACTGCTGTTCTTCAAAGAACTACAGGTTCATGTAAGCCTTAGTGAATTTTATTTTCCCCAAGAAAAAAATCTTTTGCTACTGTATTTTCCTTTTAGATGCTTTCAGGTAATTAAACTGCAGGTATCTGCAGCCATAATAATACCTTGTCTCTCTTGGTAGTTGGATCTTTTTTCAGCTGAGGCCAAATAAGACTTCAGCCTTTGAATACACCTGGAATGGTAAGAAGCTGTGGTACCCAACAGATGCTGAATGGATTTGGGAAGACGCTCCTTCCCTTTGAATTTGGACCAGGTGATGATACCTGCCCTGAATTAGCATAATTTTAAAAAGTACCATCCTTAACACATCCTTAGGAACTATTTTTTCTGTAATCAGTTTGAGGTTCCAAATTAGAATATTCCTATATTAAATTTATGCAGGTAATTTTCCATACTTATTATTAGCAGTGACACAAATAAGTTTAGCACATGCGTTTTCAATTTTCATAAAGAAGAACTGCAAAACTAAGTTTTCTAATGCAGTTAAGACTTCTGGTATTTCCTGAACTTCTTTTGACTTCTTACTGTTAACTTCAGCCAGAAAGTCCAGTGCAATATATCCTGTGCTGCTGAAGAGTAATTATTTCACTCACGCTAACCCATAAGGGGGTCAGACTTCATTAATTCTAATCTGTTTTACACAGATGTTAAAGCAAATTAATTTTCAAGCTTAAATAAAACACCGGTTTTAAATATAGATTAGCAATATCTAAGAAACCATCAAAGAGGGTAGTACTGCTCTTATTGAACTTACACCCACGGGACTTCAACAGATGAAGAACCAGACCCTTTCATTTCTTTTTTAGTTAAATGGCTCAATTCAGTGCTGTCTTACAAGACTGATATGTGGAAACCAAACATTTGTGATCCCTAATTATGTTGTTTACAAAATTTACAACTGTATAAAATAAATAGTGGTTATTTAATATTTTATTTCAGTGGTGCTGTAAGTCCTTACAGTTGGTACACTTCCATCACAATAAAAATTGAAAGACTTCTTAAAATTCTTGCTCTCCCTCATTTTTGGAAAGCAATGGACCTTTTGCACATTTATGGTAGGAATAAATAAGTTGACCAGAAATTAGGGACCACTGTTGTCATTGTAAGGAAATCCACTTATTCACATGGAACTTAGGAATATTTATACTAAAAAGAAAAAGATGGGCTTTTAAAAACATTCACCCCTATAAAGTGGAAGAACCATAGCTGGATGGAGATTTCTTCTTGACCCTCCTTTTTTTGGGTGATTTTGGCAAATCACCTGATTTGCCAGATCAACATGTGTTGGTAGTGTGACACAGCTGAATAGAAAGGAAAGACTCTAGCTGACCTATAACAGCACAGGATTTCTGCTGAATAAAATTGACATCCAGAGCACACAAGGAGTAAGAACACGCTGTTTTCAGAGGATTTTTTTTTTTTATGGTTATGGCACTGCATTTTCTTACCTGAAGCAGATGGTATCCTTGAACAAGATGTTGAAATTGTTCTGGCAGATATTCTTACCAATAAATAGTATTAATTAAATATTACAAAGTAGAAGCTTCACAGTGATATTAAGTGTTTCAAAGATGGGTAAGCAAGAAGCTCAGTCCTGCTACTCATTGCACACCTGGATCTCAAACAAAAAAGCAGGTCAAAATGTGACCTCTACAAGGCCGTGTAGTGCTTGAGGTTGTGTGGCAGGTAAGGAAGAGTTTTATTAGGTACAGTCCAGAGTACTTATCTGTTATCTTGAAACTTAAAGCCAACAGTGGAAATTACATAAATTGTTAGCAAAAAATCATGAGAACAGAGGCACATAATTTCCCAGCAAAATGAAGACATAAAAGGAAAATTGTGTATGCAATAAGCAAGCTAAAACCAACTGTCCAATATGTATGACTTCCCATGTATTTTCTCTTTTTTTAGTGTTCCATATTTTTTTCTTTTTTTCTGCAAAACATGCTTCAATTAAAGGAACTTTTGCCTGTATCCTATCTAAAGGACATGCGAGTGAAACATTCCTTTGATGTATTGTTCTCTTAGGAGAATCTCTGCCTGCATCATGTTTTCTGAGCATGGTTAATCTATTACATTTCAAGTTATACTTCAATATATCTCAGGTTGAAAGAGATAACATAAGCACATAGGTTAGTCATGCTGGTTGAGACCGACCACTGATGACAGGACATGTCCTAATGTCAACACTTCCTAAGGAAATGCAGGTGTGTGTAAAGAGAAAAGACAGACACATGGCCTCTTTCATACTCATGATTGACACTGAGCCTTAAAAACATATTGCAATGGTAGCCACATAATCCAAATATTTATCCTGTGGGGAAAAAGTAGAGTTATCCATTAAACTCATAATTACCAATAAAAACTTCAAACTACACATCTAAGTAAATGTTTCTTGCAAACAGTAGACTTGAGACCTTTTCAGCTGGAATGCAGTCATTTGAACTGTCTGCTGCTTTGAACGTGGAAAGAAAAGTGGAGGCATTTAAACCAAGAACAAATTCGTAACCAGCATTTGTTAAGATCTTTCCGATTCACTGTTTGCATCATTTCCTCTAAAGCAAACAGGAGAAACTGAGCTCAGGGATGAAAAAGCAGGTACTTAACACTTTTACCCTGCTATACAAAGCAGAGAATATCACTATTGCATTGTGCAATTATTTCTCATTTGAAGTGAGGATGCTTTGTATTTCCAGGAAGATTTTTTTTGCAATGCTGATTTTGAAAAATCTAGTATGTTATTCCAATGACAATTGGCAGCAGAGTTTGTAATAAGTCCATCCAGAGCAATGAGCGAAACCTGAGGTTTCAATGATTTATAGTTTTGTTCCATTCTCGCCCATGATCTAAGAGAACAAGAGAAAAGTCAGTAAGAGGTTCAGCTGTGCCAGCATCATGCTGTAGCATCCATCTGCTAGGCTCTGATGAGAGCGCTCCCCTTTCCTTTCCGTGAAAGGTTAGTCCTTCCGGACGCTGTTAACAAACACAATACCCATATACCTCTTCAAATCTGAGGGCAGTAAACCTATTTTGGAGTTGCAAGATGTTAGGCATGGCAGGAGCCTTCCTCTTGATGCCAGAAGTCACCAGCTTTCATCCTTCACCTTCTCCACATGTGGCATTTAAGGTAATACCGGGGGGATGTACACTGTCCGCTTCCCTATTGCAAATGGGATTCAGGCTGCTACATTTCTGAGAAGATCCTGTCTACCTCCCTTTCCACTTCTCTGACGCAGTTCTCCTGTGACCCCTCTGTTTGGTGGCACAGCTCCTCCAGGACAGCAGGCCATGACTCTTGGCCTCAGAGGGAAACCCTAGGTGCTTCCTGCAGCCTGGGACACTTGCAGGGCTGCATCCCCCATCTGTAACCCACTCTGTGTGGAAGCATCTGAGCATCTGTCTTGGCACAGGGAGCTGCCAGGGAAACTGCCCTGTGGCATCATGGACAGCCGAGCCCAGAGGCTACTGCACAAAATGCTGCCTCTGTTGGCTGCCTCTGTTAGCTGTGCTCTCATAATATCCACTTCATAATATTCTGAATTAAGTGTCTTTTTAAACCCCGTACAGGAGAGTGAGTCAGTTAAATTATGTGATTTATAGAACATGAAAAATGGTTGGGAGTAATTTTTCACAGCAGGTCCAGCTCACCCTCTAGATGCCTCTCACTCCAGACAGGTCTAGATGTTGCAGAAGACCATGAAATACTTGCAATTCTTCCATTTGAACTTTAAAATACCACTTCAGATGCTGAAGCTGGAAGATTAGACCTCAATTTGCTATCATGATCTATGGCACCAATGGATGTTTAGGTAAGCCGTGCCCCTGTCCAGTTTTTAATGCTAATAAATTCTTGATCTCCACACTGTGTTATGGCAATGAATTCAAGCAGAACATGACATTTCCTAGGACTCATTTTGCTTACACCTGTTACTGTGCAAGGACCTCTACTCTGCTACTGGAAATACAAAATCTGAGTATTATATTGACCCTTTTACTTCATTTAATACAGGCCTTAAAATGAAAATAACACTCAATCCCACAGGCATTGAACACAGCCTGCCTTTGCAGATCAGTATTGAGTCTCATTAAAAGTCAGGCCAGACCCTTAGTTAGCTCAATAACATAGCTCACTTCTGCTATTATTCTGACTCAACAAATATGAAAGGTGCTACTTCTTATTTTACTGATATTAGGCATGAGCAAATATGGTTTATAGTGCGATAGTCAAACCAGCTGTAAAAATTAATAGGTATTTCTGCTCAAGTTCCCTATTCTGTTCCACTCCAGCTGGAATGAAATTCATAAAACGCAGCTGAGGGAAGGCTTTCACACCTTCATTGCCTGATGTTGTTTCATGAATCATTATTTCAGCCAACGTGACAACCATTAGGGCGTGACACAGAATTATTATTCAAACAGGAAATTTCAGGTCCAGTGCTTAGTTTCCTGATGACATGATTCACATGGTGCAGGGTGGGGTTTTTTGTGTGTGTTTTGCATATTTTCCAGTAGAATATCAATAACAAAAATCAATCAGTGGCTGATAGTGAATGTTAAGCCCCCAGTGATGCTAAAAAGAGAGTAGCTTTTGTACAGATAACAGGTTTCTGAGGGTGGGAGGCAAGGAGACTCAAAGGTGCAAAAAAAAAGGTTTGGCAAACTGCAGCAATGCTCTGGCACTAGGGAAAGCTAGTTCCATTTGTCAATTTATATTTTAGAATTATCTCCTTACTTGCTACAATTAGCAACTACACTACGTGTTACTTTGTCTAACGTCACAACAAGACACTGTTTAATGATTGAAGCAGCACTGGGGAAAGAAGCATCAGAAGACATTAGAAGATTACACATCACACCAATTTAATGCATTACAGAGCAAATCAATCATGATGGATGGAACTTCAAATAATAATTTGATTACAGAGGGACAAAACCAAGAAGCATCCAGGGAATTCTACAATGTGGAAAACCAGCAGATTAGAGCTGAAATTAATCTTAACTAGATAATCTGCTTTATATTCTGGACTTGCATGCACAAAGACGACTGACAAAAATGTAAGTCACCCCAAGGGCTACTGTAGGAGTCAGGGATAGAAACCCTCTTTTCCTTGGTGATCATCAATGTTGCCATTCATTTCCAAAGGTCTTGCACATACCAAGATCAAATTTAGCTCTACAGCTTTTCCATTCTCAAGGCCATATTTCTGTTATATTACACGGGTTTTGGCCATTTCAAAGGGTTATGATGAGCTCTTTGCAGGGTGACAAAGTCCTCAGTCCTGCAGACATTTAAGCATGTCCTTGTGTTGAAGGCTATGAATAGTCACACTGACTCCTCTGGGATTACTTGGATACTGAAAGTCAAGCACATATCAAAGTGTCTTCAGGACTGCTGCCTAGGGAATGAGATACAAAGGCAGTAGAAAAAAAAATCTTTAATGAGATTGTATTTAAAAAACCACAAATGTTATTGAACTTTGCTTAGTTTTCTACTGATTGAGAAGTACACTGACTCTAGCAGTGTGTATTTTCCACTGTAATTTTTATTATTTGGATACATGCTATTATGCATGCATACAGGGACGCACACACTAATACCTTTCAGATATTTTACTTTGAATGTCATAAGCACATAAAATCAGTTAATTCCTTCCATGTTATGAATGCAGAATACTGATTGTGGAGCTATTAGTAATATGTATTCAGAGTATACACTCCACTGACTCTGAAGGATTCACAATTGAACACTGAATATTTCACAAAATTTGACAAAATGCAAATAAGTTGACTGACATGATATCGTAATGCTGAATTCCCGGAGGAATACAAAGGAGGTATTAGTACTTTGTTCCTCTTATAGAAAAATTACTTCTGAGATTACAATTTAATTAATTTCAATTTTTATTAAAAACTCTTTCATTACTCTGACCCATTGTATATGACAGCTGCATTGCAAAATTAACACTAATTTGCAAGTGCAGATTTGCAGCTTTGCAAGTGCAGCAAGGGCTCCCTTGACAGTGAGACAAAGAACAAAACATGGTTAAGAGAGAAATTAAGGGTGGAGTTACATATATACTTCATTTTATAGTACATATGTTTCTGAGTAATTTATTATAAATACACCTCTGTGATATCAGTGCAAATTTTTCACCTAAGAAAGCTGCAATTTCCTGCTTCTGACTCCCTATGATCCCGCTCTCTGCACATTGATTTGGACCTTGCATTACTACTTAGTCTCAGACAGCAGATCCCTCCCTGGGTAACCCTGCCTCTTCCTGGGTTACAAACACTGCCCTGCAGAGTTTTAGCGTTTGGGTTTAGGGAACTGAAAGCCTGGTTTTCCCTTTCTGGAGGCAAGCTTGAGGCAGCGACAGCTTTGGGAGGGAATGTTTCTTGCAGACTTTTGCAGAGCCAAACACCAGCACATCCTGCCCATTTTGCAATGGTTAATGTAGCATAGCAAGCCAGGTCCAGACTCAGCTGGATACTTGCTGGTAAGCAAGATTTTTATCATGTTTATCCAAAGGCATTGATGGAAGCTTAAGATTTTCTTTGGTGGACTAGGGCCTTAAAAAAATAGTTGGAGTTCTTCAAGGTGTTCTTCTGCTCTCTGTGAATAAAATAGCAGTAACTTGGCCAGCAGTTTAGATTTTGAAATGTCTAATATATATACTGTCTAAGTTCTAAAATATTTAAGTTCCAATGTATGTCCAATTTAGCTTTGGAAAGTTTTAGTATAGCAACTTTCAACTTGAAAGCTTTAAAAAATACTTGTTATTCACAAATTATCTGAAGGCCACATGCAGAAAGACACTGATGGAAGTTAGCGAAGTCAGGATTCAGACCCCAGCTATTGAAGGTTTCTTGCTGGTCAGACACACATTTAGAGATGACCACATCAGGTTTTTTGTGGCCATCTCCAGAGCTCAAGTCCTGCCCAGCATTTGAGATGTGCCATGTCTAGGTTATAATTACTCTGTTCTTCGCTCCCTGGCCTTGAACTCTCAGTCTTAGTTTCAGCTGAATGACATTTCTAACATTTCCTCTTGGGCACTGCTGGCAGCCTCCAGCAGTGACCTCTCTTTTCCTGCATGTCCTGTGTTTTTTTCTCTCTTTGCAAAATCTCTTCTTGCCCCTTGAGCTCTCATGTCACACACATACCAAGCTGGTGATCCAAGCCCAGTTCTTTGTGAGCCTGTCTTGTCCTTTTTGGAGGTGGTCGAACCATGCTGACAAAATGTAATACGTGGAGGACTTCTGCTTTACCCCTTCATTGTCACATGGAGCACTGCAGGCTCCATCGCTGTCAAGGCACTCCTTCTTATGTCACCTCTGTCTACTGGGGTCAAATAGATTAAAACCTTTTGCACTTCAAAAGCTTAAGTTTATTGTAGGATGTTTAAATCTTCACGGCATCTTATAGGTTGTTACACAATGTGATCTGTTTGCATCCGCTTACTTTGTGGCAGTATTTGTCTGTGAGCAAGCCTTCTCACAACACCCAGCAGCATGACACCATTCCCCAGATCTGGACACCCAACAAAGCACCGTGTCCTGATAGGCACACCAAAACCACAACACTTTTCCAGAAATAAGAAGAAAAATACAGACAGGCAGCTCTACAGCACTATCCCGCTGTGCTCACAAGCTACTTTATGTTCAGTGTGTGCCAGATTAAAACCTGCTTTGGTTATCACATCCTTCCATGGATATTAATTAAAAATCACCAGAATAGATTGGCAATTTTGGCTCTTGATAAAACCAAGTATTCCTTTGCATTAAACTCTTGCTCACACAGAGAGAGGTAGCCTCTCTACCATTTATCTAATAAAACATATTGTTTGTCTAATAAAAGGGAATGTTAAGATTTATCTATCAGTGGTTTGCTAAACATCTCATTCATTTTAGTTTGCATAGTGAAGCTTTGGGATGAGGGTGCTGATATTTTTGAATACCTGCCAGTCTCCAGGGAAGCTGGAAAAGGTTAAAAATTTATTGCAGGCACTCTGAATACACTAATGTCTTGCAGACAGAGCTGGCATTGATCCTTTCCCCTCTCCTGCTAAATCTTCAGCAGATGAGGGTAGCTATTTGCTTTCCATTGTGCAAGCGGAGATCCTTGAAGAGAAATAAAATCTTTCTAACTTGGAACATACTGCTTGGAGCAGAATTGGACTTCTATTACACAACGACTGATTCTTTCCATCCTAGCAATATCTGGGGCAAAGAAATTGTGTCTTCAAGAGCATCAGCTCTAGGTGAGCAGAAAAAGAAATGACAACATGGAGACATCAGCAGAAGCATGCGAGGCATTTATTTATCTGGACACTGGCAGAGCTGCAGTAGGAAAAAAAAGCATGCTTTTTATTTTTTAAGTAGCAAAAAAAGGGGGAGAGTGTTCAGGTAAGAAGCAGTTTAATTTATATAAATATAAGGAACCACTCAGTATAAAGCCAGGAATTTGACAGTGATGGTGAAGATAAGTGAGGAATGGTGTCATATCTTCCCAAGTATTTCTGGTGCTTCTTTTAGTAAAGCTCTTATTGAAAAATTCAGGTTGACTCCATTTCAGGATTTGACAAATGATTCTTACAAGTGCATGGCACACCTCAGCTCTAACTTGTGAAATACTAGATTAAAATGATGCATACTGTTATCAGTATAGCTTTATTAAGCTGCTACCGAATCTCTTGTACTGTAGTATCTGCCATTGAAAAGCTGGGGTAGTTCCATTTAGTTCCAAGTTTGGCCCTCAGAGCCAGCTGTTGTGAAAATTCATGGAAAGAGTACACAAAATCTGCCTTTAGAGCATAGCCCTTCATGAACTCTGCTTCTGAAGCATTTCTGTATTGCTTCAGCTGACAGAAGTACATGCTACAGTGGCACCTGAAAATCCCTCCTGCTCTCGGGAGCCCTTTGAGCTGGGTACCATGGAGACTGGCAACTGGGGACAGTCTCTGTGGAGTCCTAGTCTGGTTTGTTGCCCTCTCTAGGCAGCAGGGAGGGAGCCAGAAAGTTGAAAGATGCCCTGTGATATTCTTGGCTTCCACCTAAATAAACTTCATTAAGACATAAACAGAGCTGAGCTAAATTGAATATGAATTTACATAACTACAGACTTCTAAGCAAATTCCTTTTGAAAGGATTTGGCTGGCTAGACTCCAGCAGCAGCCTTGTACAAGAAGATTGGGTAGAAATACAAAGGAAGACTGGTGTAGCACAACCTACAAAGATGGCAGATAATTTAATAGTTGGAGTCGCTTGCCATGTGGCCTGGTCCCAAGAGTGGTGGTGTCTTCCTACAACTACTCGCTCTTCTGGGCAGCTAATAAAACCCAGTGATTTGTTCTTAGTATATAGTTACCAGAATTTTGCACAGGAAAGTTCTGAGTTGTTATCAGATACAGAGCTGATCTTGTCATTAGTCTTTTATGCATAAATCACAAGTCCTATTTTTGTGACATATTCACAAGAGGAACATATTCACTACTGACTACATGCCTGACACATTCAATAAATGCACGTACAAGCAGCAAAGATCTACTTTTGGTCTGCATACCACAGGGCAGAAAGCAGTTGTGTAAGAAAGGCAGAGTGAAAGAATATGGATGGGGTCTGCATGAATCCTGTAATCCAGAAACCTCATGATGAAAAACTGAATGGGAGCAGCAGGCTGCCTGGGCTGCCCTAGGACTATCTGGCTGTGGCTGTGGCCTGGAGTTAACTTCCTGACTAATTGCCACTTCGCTTGTGTTGGACTTGTTTGGGAAAGGTCTCTGCATGTAACACAGAGCTCTCTCACCTACATTTCTTCCCCAAAGAACAATACTCATTGCACTGAAGGTTGCATAACTGAACATTGGAACACAAAAAGGTGCTCTCAGATCATATGGGAAAATCAGGACTTTTTTTCTTTCTGGTACTCCATTTTCCCACAAAAAGGTCCTCTTTCTTTACAAGTAGATTTCTTGTTACCTTCAAATGTTCTTCTCTGCCTCTCCCTGATCGCCACATCCTGAAACTTTCACCATTTGTATTAACAGATGTGATGGTAAGGTTGGGAACTGACTTGCAGACTGCGTTTAACTTCAATTTCTTTTTAAACCAAAAGCAGCTAAAGCACTAGAAAACCCTGGACAGCTGAGACAGCTCAGTTCTGTTTAAGAGAGGATTATTGTGGTTTAAATTAAACTGCTCCCTTAATCAAATTGACATAAGCTTGCTTGATATCTAGTTAAGTTTCCATATTACTTTTTCTCTTGTTTAATTAAATCAATTTTGAGTTATGCTTTAAGGCAAACCTGCACAACTCTGTATGTACACAAGCTCTCAGATGGTGTTACCAAGATCCCATTTGGAAATGGTACAGCTCATTAGCTTTCCTGGCTCCCAGACAGTTCAGAGCAGTTTGAATTTCCTGCCAATTTAATGGTATTATTTAGTTTGTATTTAAAAGCTCGTGTTCCTTTTTGACCCATGATGGTTAGCAAGCAGAAGCACTGAAGGGCCTGGTCTTTCATCAGCGTCTGCAAGAGCAGAAGAGCTCTGAGACCTTGGATGAGTGCAGTGCATTGCCTTTTGCTTCCTTTTACTGCTGTTTTATGGAACAGAAGGAAGAGACAATGTGAGCTTTTGTACAAAAGTGAGATGACCTTTCCAAGTTACATGTGGGATCTGCTGCTGTTTCTATAGAGACCAAACGCATTAACCTGAGTCAAGTGGGAATGCCTGAGGCTCATTGAAAGGTATATCGTTTCTCAGAGAAAGCTGGAAGGTTCAAGTAAAAGGGTTGATTCATGTGTTTTACTTTTTAAACTAAGGGAAGCTGCATTTAAACTTCAGGGTTATGGTAGGGTTAAGGTTTGGTTAGGACTAGGGATAGGAGTATGGTTTGGGTTAGAGTTTGTTTAGGGGTAGGGTAATCCTTGAACCCATTAAAAGAAATCAGGTCTCCACTCAAGGAAGGTCCTAAGATTCTCTTCAGACCTAAAACCATTTTATTTCAATACTCAGCACTAGAGCACAGAAGAAAATACTTCTATGTGTAAGAAAGTTAAAAAAAAATATCTAAAAGAATCCGTTGCATTTGTTTTTTGGGAGCTAAGAAGAAAAGAGAATAATGATGAATTTCTATACTAACTAATAAAAAAACCCTCTTTTCATTTATTTAAGGTGCTAGGACTATTTAATTTGCATGAATCATATCACAAGTACTTATTTCTGTCATGTCTCTATATATATCTACTCTCTGATCACACAAGGAAATTCAGCTGCTGCCTATGTCACCAAGGAGTTCATTTTTTTGTGGGGGAACACAGGGTAAAGATAGAATTCTCAGCAAATTCAGCTTCAACTTTGTTCAACAGGTATATCTGGTAAAAAAAAAACAAACTTGCCCTGTCAAAAATCATCCTCAAACCCCTTCCAGTGGTTTCCCCTCTATGTGTCTGGGAATCTGAAAACAGGGTTTTGTTGCTTAATGATTTTTCTCTTTTCATCTCTTAGGCAGGCACTCACATGCCCACCTCTGCCTTCGGGAAGGGAGGTATGCCTGGTGGGTTGTAGAATTAAAAACATGAAATAACAGTGGAAACCATCTCACTTAAAACAAACAAACAAACAAAAAACAACAACAACAACAACAAAACCCCCAAACACTATAGTTAATAGATGGCACAGTTTAAAGGCTGATTTAAACGTTACTTTGTCAAATGTTGCATAGGAGAGAACCATGTAACTTACAAATAGGAAAAATTCTAATTAACATCCATGGAAAAGAAATACTGTGATTAGTTTGAACTGTGTTGAACTTTAAGGAAAGTATTATTCAAAAAGGCAGCCAATGCATAAATAGCTCTTCATCTTTTACCTTGCTCGGCTGGCTTTTAGATCAAATAAGTCAGATCAAAGTCAGTTTTTATGAAGTCTTCTTTAGATGCGAGAGTCCCCAAAGTACTTTATAAAATGGCCCTTTGAGAAATATAGTACCTATCAGGTAATAAGTTAGAAATACATAATTTAGCAGAATAAAGAGAGGTGTTGGTTATCAGCAACAAAATATTTGGGTTTGTCACCTCAAATACAAAATTAAGAATTCCTAACTGTCTTTCATTTTCCATTCTGCTCACCGATCCCCATAACACATACAAAATGCTGCTGTAAGGGCCTGAACACTCTATTGATCTTGGTTTTGATGGCACCGCTCACTGCTCTGTGTCATCGTTCCTGGAATGCTTAATGGTCAATTTTAGGATGCCCTTTGAGCTACCATCTAATTGCACAACCTAAGGGTGAAGGTTGCGTCTCAGACACAGTTCACTTAAAGTATCTTGCTCTTCCTGTTTGCTGGCTTGTTGCATCTGGGAAACTGAGGCTATCCACTGCCTATACCCAGTGTTCTGGTTGTAATAGGTCATGGAGCAAGAGCATGTGGAGAGGAGGAGAGCACTGAGGAGGAGCAGAAAAGCTTTCTAAATTGGAGCTGTTCTGATCTGGCATTCCATGGGTACATGTTCGTTGTTTGATATGGGTTAAGCTTTTTATTAAAGACATTCATGAGGGTTCATGTGGGTGCTTTGTGTGCCTCCACAATAGGATACCTCCAGATAAACAAAAGTGCATTAGTTTTGAACATAATCCTGGTTTATCCAGTGCAATAGCACATGCATATGAATAGACTGGAAATATTGACATAGAGTAACAGTAAAGGTTAAGTCAATGTTTGCTCAATACTGCAATCCAGAAGTCATTTTTAGTGCAGCAAATTCTGAGATTCTCGAGCAGGAGGTAAACAAAAAGGTCAAAGCAATTAACAGATAAGTTAGGTGAGCTGAGTGCATGCACAAACAGGCACGGAAAGCAAGCTGCTTGTTCCCGTCTGCTGGTCAGCCTGAACACATCAGCAGTGTCTTATTGCCTACTGTTCTCTAGTTGTGTTTCTCTCCCTTGCAGGGGTCATTAAGTCCACCCTTACCTAGGGATGTATGACAGCCAGCAAGGGCATCAAGGCCCTTGTGGGAGCAAGGAATACAGGAACGCACATTTGTGGGGGTTGTGTTTTATCAAAACAGGGAGCTGCCCCCATTCATATTGGCAATGAATACATTGACTTCTATAAGAGCAGGACTGGGAGCTGAAGGAGTCATCAATCTTGTTACAGAGTATTGAGCAGAAGTATAATAGATACTCAATCCGGCCTGTATACTTTTCATTTGCAATAGCAATGTATCACTGGATAACATACATTTATAGGAATTGATCTGACAGCCAGAATCTGTAATGAAGAACAAGTAGTGCAGTTCAGGAAGGTGGGATCAAGCAGGCAGGAGAGTAGCAGGTCTTTCGAGCTTTCCTGGCTAGCAGCAGAGCCAGTTACCTGGCCAAACCCCGATCTGCCTGACTACTGCAAATTACACCATCTCATGCTGGGCAGCAGTTAAGCAGTTAATGTGTCTTTTGTGGGCGAGAGACATGAGCTCTTTGCAAGCTTAGGTAAGTAAGTCAATATTACAAAGCAAACTCCATAAAGAACCTCAGGTTCTTCAGCAAAGAACCTTCATTAAAGCAGCAAGCGAAGCAGTATGCTTATTTCCCAGGGGTCATCCACTTACAACTTAAACTTACAAAAATGAAATTTATTCCCTTCATTTCAAGACATTCTACATAGTAGTGCCCTTTTGGGATTACGAAGTCAAAATCTCTGACATTTTCCTGAAATTTCTGTGATGAGGAGGAGTTCATAGAGATCATGTTGTTAGAGCTACCAACAATCTGAAGGACACTATAGGGTCCCACAGTGCAAAAGCTCTCTTTTTGAATATCTGAGCCATTCTTGGCTGAAATGGGGTACCTGCAGGAAGAAATCAACACTCTAGCAAACTCTGGAAGTATAGATGTCTTCCAGAGAGAAACAGAAGTAAAGTCTCAGTCTGGAGCTCCTCAACACTCTACCTTCAGCTGCAGGTATTTTTCAGATGAGGCTTATTTCTATCATCTGAAGCCTCCACCACATGTTAATGTGAATTTGCAGCCCCAAATATGGGAACTTCAAACAGCACATGATGATGGGAAGTCTGGAGTGAATGGATACAGTTTAGGACTCGGCAAAAAAAAAATAATTTGGTAACTTGGGGCCTTTCGTCCCTGAGAGGAGAAGGTGGAAAGGCAACATCATAGCTTCAAAATGCATAAAAGACTGCTGCAAAAGAAGTAGCTTCTTTATTTTCTTGCCAGATGGGACAAGAAATAATGTGCTTAAACTGTAGGATAGTTGAGGTCAGGCACTAGCAAAATAAACTTTATAGCAGCAACACACTGAAGCACTGGAGTAGCTTCACTAGGAAGCTCTTGGGAACTTCTTAGCTGAAGGTACTGAAGTCCTGGACCAATCTGGTGACCTAAATATAGGTGACATTATCTTGTGAGGAGGCCAGATCAGCCTGCTTCTTGAAGTCCCTTCAACACTCCTTCTTTTGCTCAGGGTCAGGAAAGCTCTACCATGGACTGGGCCAGTTCCAAGACTTCAGAGGAATTTCAGAGAATATGCAGCTGCGAGGGACAATGTTTAACCTGGCAGAGCAGCCTGCCCAATTGCATGTGTTACTTGTGCCACAGAGACAGCACTCAAAACCTCACAGTGTGCTTTATTTCTCCTTGTGCATGATTTCCATGGTGCTAAATAATACTGGAGAGCTTTTTACACGAATTTTCAACCACTTTCTTAGGCACAAAACATGACAGCATGAGGCACCACTTATCTGAGGGCAGTGATTCTTAAAATTGAAAATAAATTTCCAAGTTAAGGCCCATAGAAGGCAAAGGGGAATTGCAGACCAAAACAAACATACAAAATTAATATTAATGTCTCCCCGTATAAATGACTTAACGAAAGCAACTCTTCTCATGCCACATTTTTGAGATGCTCAGGGAAATCTTAGAAATATGCCTCAGAATACTGAAAGTAACGCCCAACATGTACGAAGTTGTACTGTTTCCCTGGCATCTGCTGCATTTGACATTTTGGGAACAGCTTGAATTACCTCATTCATCAACCTCTTGTCCTGTTCTGTTCCCACATCATCATGACTTGAAGTATAAAAAAGTTCCTGGTTTATTTAATTGTTTATATGTGACATATCAGAGCACAAGGAGGGCAAGTGGAGTGAAAGACCTAAAGCAGTGCCTATTAGTTATGGGCGAGTCTATGAAATAGCTCACCTGGAGGTAAACCAAAATATTGCATATGAAAATCTTTTCTTTTTGTAGCCCTTCAAGAAATATTTAGACTTAAAGAACTAAATGTTTTGGACATTTAATACAGAGTTCTCTCTGTTCTCAGACTACTGAACTGACAGGCTAAGATTAAGAGGAGAATCAATTAGAATTAGTCTTAGTAGGAACAGGGGAACTGTTGGAAACAGATAAAATTCTTACAGAAGAAAGGAAGAGGCTGTTTCATTACTTAAAAAAAAAAAAAGAAAGAAAAGAAGAGCAAACATTTTTTCATCTTGGAATCAACTGAGCCAAAGAAATTCGCACCTGACCAACTGAGGAGTATTTATTCAACAGCCTGCAATGTAATGCAGAAACACCTAAGCTAACTTGAGTCTGGCTGGGTAAAAGAAAGCAGTGTAGATTTGCTGGAATAGACTTCCATTCTTAGATGATCTGACTGCTTTTGGTGTTTAAGATATACTGTTCTAAGCTACCTTAAACCTTTTTACACTGCTCTACCACAGACTTCGCTATTCTCTTGAGCTGCAGAAAGCTGCAGAAAGTGGTTGAACTTTCTGTTTAAAGATATTATATTTGACTTTTAATTTTATGTTTTCAATAGATTTTCACTTTTTCTCACCATTTTTCATGTCTAAGCAAAGCATTCTTGTGAAACAACAAAAAAAGGATGTTTTGTGAAATTTAATTTTAATGAGGGGAGGGGCTTGCTAAAGCAATTTGGTTTTGATGGTATTTGTGCATACTTTTAATTGATTAATTTTTTGGTAGTTAACATTTTAGTTAAAATTTATTTGTTCTGTGTCCATCTAAATTTTCAGTGTATTTAACTAAAAAAAAAAACCACAAAACCACCTTAGTTATCCATGTGCATCTGCTTACATGCATCATAGTTCAGTCTTAATATCAAAATGGAATTTGACTACAGTGTGGTTCTGCTAATAGACTTCTGACCAAAAAGCATGAGAAAATTACACATCCCTGCTGTGTGCTCAGGGAATGTCATGAGTGACTGCAGACTGTAAGACATGAACCCACTTAAAAGATTTCCATCCTAATCAGACATACAACAAAACATAATCTCCCTCTGCACTACCAAGGTCATCTTTCATGTCCTACACTATCTAAGAAATACTCAATTTATCCATTCTTTTTCTGGGGGTGGGAGTGCAGGGGTAAGAATTCAAGACCTAGGAAAGTCTTACAACTGCTAGACAGAGGAGCAAATTTGGAAAATTAGGGTCCATGTGACACAAGCTGATAGTACGCATTATACCTATAGAAGAAGAAACTGTGGTTTTGGGAAGGGTCAAGATTGGTGTCTCAGAGCAGTATTTTCAAATCAGCAACCACTGAAAAGGCTATAACCAAACACCTGAAATACTCTTTCTGGAGTAAAATGACTTTCATACTACTAAATCCTACCCAGAAAGAGCTTTCCAGTGTGAAGGTTTAGAAGGCATAATAGTCTGTCTAACTAATTAGAAAATAGATATTATCCCTCATAGTCATTGTATTTTCATTCCCCTTAAAATTATTTGGCCTTCCCCATGCTTAAAGGACAATTTAATCAAGACAGCTTTTCATGTCTCAAGAAACATATTTGGCCTGAGTGCTCTTTAATGTGCTCCAAAGAGCTGAGATACACCTCTGAAGCTGTCTATAGGGCAAAAATGTATGTTGCTACATGTGTGTAGAAGAATACCATTTCATAAGTGTAGGCAGGGATTTTCAGAGGTAATTAAAGGGACAGAGCTCAACAGCAAGCACCTCTGGTCATATCACAATTACTCTGGGACATTTACAGTGCCTTGAAAAAAAGTAGAGAGGAACATAGGAAAAACTAGCACAGCTCAAGGAGAATGAAGTCATCGGTCTTTTAAAAACAGCTCAGACTGATTTTAGGAACTGAGCAAAGATAAAAGGAGCACATCAAATTTAGTTAACAGAATACCCAGGTAACCCTTGCAGGTAATTCATGCTTACTGTAATAAACTGCCCCTTCCTTCTCATATTAGCTAGGTTTCAAATGACTGTAAGAAACGATCCAATGGAGTATGGCTGATGGAAATCAAAGAGCAATACTTGTCACCGAGTGAGGCAGGCAGTGCCACGTAAGGGCACAGGGTGCATTAAAATATTTGACAGTTTCTTAGACAGGCAATTATCACCTCAGTCTTTTGTGGACCTCTGATGAGTAATGTCATATTTGCAGACAAACACATTGTCTCTCACATCTGCACTTGCTGGTTTAAACTCATTTCTCTAATTGAGCTCTTTTGACAGAGATTAGCAAGATGCTTTAACATGGCAGATATGGCAGTTCACCTGGAAGAGATGAGGGTTAGTAGGGTCAGAGAAGCAGCCAAATGAGTTAATCATCCTCTGAATATGAAAATGTCGGAGGAGGGAAGCAGGCTATTCTGTGAAAATAAAGACCTTACGCGACAGTAGCTGATTGAGCTTCGTATGGCTCATTCACCATAGAAAGTGATAGTAAAAGGATTTGGGGGAGAACAAAGGCACATGCTGTACTGCTGACAGCAGTCAGAACTGGATAATTAGGTCCCTCGCTACTTCATTCTCTCCCTCTCTATTCTGATCTCTCCCCCTCTACTCTGCTCTCATGAGACCACACCTGGAGTACTGCGTCCAGCTCTGGGGCCCCCAGCATTAAGATAGACATGGACCTGTTGGAACGAGTTCAGAAGAAAGCCACAAAGACAATCAAAGGGATGGATGGAGCACCTCCTGTACAAGGACAGGCTGAGAGAGTTGGGCTTGTTCAGCCGGGAGAAGACAAGGCTCTGGGGAGACCTTATAGCACCTTCCAGTACCTGAAGGGGGGCTACAGGAAAGACAGGGACGGATTCTTTATCAGGTAGTGTAGTGATAGAATGAGGGGTAATGGTTTTAAACTGAAAGAGGGTAGATTTAGATTGGATATAAATAAAAATACTTCATGCAGAGGGTGCTATGTCACTGGAACAGGTTGCCCAGAGAAGTTGTGAATGTGTCTTCCCTGAAAGTGGAGGCTGGATGAGGCTTTGAGCAACCTGACCAAGTGGAAGGTGTCCCTGCCCACGGCAGGGGGGTTGGAACTAGATGGGATTTAAGGTCCCTTCCAACCCAAACCATTCTATGGTTCTATGATTTAAACAGAGAGGGAAGCGACAGGACTGCAGATTCAAAGCTCACACTTCACTGTCTGTTGGCCCAGGCATAACAGGTTGTAGTTTAACAAAGATCTCATTAATTGTTTTCTTAATGATGTATTGTTGTCTTAGCCATTGCACTGCAGCCCAGACACCTTCAACCAGCTAATGAGAGCAGGAAACACAGAGAGTTAAGCTGGTGTAAACACAGCTGATTTCACCACTGATGAAAGCATCTCTAACAATGTACATTTTACCTGGAAGACTGAAAGGCTTCTAATGAAAGATAAAATAGTATGTGTTCAATTCTAGCATTTATGTTATTGTTCCAAAAGGAACAAAAGACAGAAATGTTTAGACACCAGATTGTCAGTCTCTGGAGTAGGGCTGTTTATAGTGTCTAGCTTAATTAATACCTTTGCAAGCTAAAGTAGTAACTACTGACATAACTTCTAATGTCTACTCAGAAGGCTCACGATATGTGAACACCAAATAAAGCATTTTTTTAATATCTAAAATGTCACTATCAGGAGGAATTATTTTTTTCTTCACTGGTAACTCCAAGAATGGATACATGCATAGAAAATCTAGTTACATATATAACTGCTGTCTGATGTTTAAAGATTAAAAATCAGACAAAATCTCACCCAACTTTCCATTGCTGTAGCCTGTATACACCCACTGTACCTGTGCACACAGAAAATCAATGCTGTTCTCGTACAATAGAGCAATTTCCTACTTGAACAGTACTCATCTGTCTGTGTTCATACTGAAAAATCTCTGAAAATCTCTCTGACGCATATTTTCCCACAGGCATTGAAATATCCAAGTCAACCTGAAGTTAGTCGGTATTAGGAACCTCTATGACTTCAGAGATCTGAATCTTAATGTCAAGTTAATTCTTTCTACCTTCTTTAACACGGAGGTCCTTTACACAAAGGGCTAAATATCGGTTGCAAATACTTTCTGAGGACTGCCGAGAATATGGGACCATTGAAAAGTGGCATAAAGTGAAGCTATGCTGTGCAATACTAATATGCCAAATATATTACTCGCCACTGTTTCCAAGCTGTTTAATTATGTGGCTGAAGGAGGCTATTGCCCAAGTCCTTCATACAGATCTGCCAGTACCCTCTAAGGAAGAAGCTCAACTGTACATGATAGGGTGGATAATACATCTTTTGTTGCTATGTGGGTAAGCACAATAATCGAAACTATTTAGAGGATAATTGGTGTGCTCTATTTTAAAAGGAAATAATTTGGTTTCCAAGGGGACTAAGTATGAGGCCTAAAGCCTGTAGTTTATCTCAGAGTAGGAATGGCATCATTATGGAGGAAAACAGAGCACCCATCCAATTCAATTACCCCAACTGTATTACAAATGTAAAAGAAGAAATTGTATTTATCCCAAAAGGAAAGTTTCCCACTCTTCCCCTTCCATCCCACTTGGAACCTACCCTGGAAGCACTTGGTCTCCTGCAGACTATAATGGGGCTTTTGTGCTCAGAAAACTTGCAGTGTTTATTCCTTGCAGATTACCCAGCTACCTCTTAAACTCTTCCTCTTCCTACATGATCAACATGCTGGAGCTTGTCAGGCTGTATTCATCCACCTGGTAAACAGCTGCATCTGCAACCCTTTTCTGGTATTTTTGCAATCAACAAAAATGTAATTGAAAAAAACCACTGCTTGGAAGAGGCAAAACATTTGCCAAGTATAAGTCAACTATTATAAAACTTGGTCTCCTTGGGGAAAAACATGGAACTTCCAAATAAAAGATTTCAGGGGTTGGGAGAGGAGAGGAACCTTGTCACCCAGTCCAGAAGGTCTTTTTCAATATGTGGGTGTTGCTGTGTTGATCTCTTCTTCTGACTGGACCAACATCCCCAGATGACTAGGAGGTTATGCGATCTGAACAGCTGATCAGCATATAGGTACTGAAAATACTGCAGTTGGAAATGAGCTGCTGAGGTTCTGCTCATGAGAGAGCTAGTGGCAGGCTGGGACAATCTGCCTGATCAACGGAGCTACCTGCCCTGCTGCTGGGCTGGTCTTTAATTAACCACTGCAACCATAAGCCCTGTTACACTGGTTTCTAGCATTTTATGGGACAAGTCATCTGCTAGTAGAATTCACTGTAAATCTGGATCTTTCTCCTTAACAATATTTTTACCTTTTCCCTTCAGGTGTCCTTTCCTCTTCTTCAGTAATCTGGAATCTTCAGTAACTTGGATCCTGTTTTAGTTATGTGTGGTAACTGTAACCAGATCAAATTAATCAGACACCATTAAAAATGAATGCATCTGATCTTATTTTGCTATTCTGTTTCAAATTCAGTCATATATCTTGGTCCAGTATGTTGGATTACAGAACTTTGATCAACATGCTCTGGAAATACTTTGGTGGTCCTTTTATTGCATGTTGAGAGAAGCATGAAGTGTCAAATGTCCATTATATTTGTACTGACCTAACTGAGTAAGGTCAGTACAAATATAATGAGTTGTGAAGGTCTGACCATAGGAAAGTTGGTCAGTACATTATTTGGTTCTAAATTATTCAGAGTTTCTAAGTAGCAGCCTAGCAGCACAGGTTTGAAATTTGGATTTTTGTTTTCTGAAAACTTTGAGTGCGGTGCAGCCTTAATAATCTGGAAAGAAACAGGTGGAGAAATTAATCAGAGTAAGTCCATAATTCAGTATGGTAGCAGGAAAAGCTCTCTGCAAATCCTGTACATTACATACAATCCTGCAGATGGGCCTGATATCCTGATGATCTACTGCCAGTGGCTCCGGTAGGTGATCAAAACAAGCATTCATCAAGAGGGCAACATCTAATTCTGCATATGCTTCCACTGCAGCTCTGGTGCCATACCACCGAGGCAAGGCAGCTGTTGCTGTCTGAGCCAGCCAAGGGAACTCTACCTCGTACTACAGTCACAACAGCAACTTCAGTTTTCAGACTGAAAATAACTGGGAAAACCAAGAATCCCCTGACCTGCCTGTTTTGCAATCATTTGCAGGTGCAGAATATTGTGACATAGATACTATATTCCTTTTTTTCTTTTTTTTTTTTTTTTTAACTTTCTGTGTCTTGAAGTCTGAAAAACAAGGATTGGGAGCTGATGAAAAAGCACTGCTAGAGGAGCTCCTCCCTTTCCTCACACACACACACACACACACGCAAACTGTTTTGTCCTCGTGCTCTGCCAGTTGGGCCCAGCTCTGTAGGAACATTTAGATCCTCATCCATTATAGATTTTAGCAGGAATTAGGCATTGTGAATCTGGGTCTCACTAAACACTTTGCCTGGTGCAGAGTTCCTTCATAACACGATTTTGTTTTAGGACTATGGGATTCTAGGAGACTCTGCAAACTATCAGAACCAGTTCTTCTAAATGCAGATAACAGCCATCCAACAAACCATACTGCACCATGAGGTAAAAACCACCTTCATTTCTCAGTGCCTTCCATAGGCATGTGCAACTATGATGTTTGACTGAAAGAGAGCAAGCCCATCACAATACCTGTCTAACCTAAAGCCTGTTTTCAATCAGTGTGGTCAGTGTCTCACTTCCAGGGGAAATAAACTCAAATATGAATTAGATTCCCTGGAGAAGAGTTTGATATTAGAAAGGTTTCCAATGCAGTTGTAACAGACCTCAATGGATAGCAGAATTGTTTTATTGCAGATGAAGCATCATTTAAGAGAACACAAGAGTTCTTAAACCAGGTGGTTCTTGACAGCAACACTTAGAATGGGAAATATCACACTGCAGCCCCAAAATAGCTCAGTAAAAGTTGCCTTTTAAATGGCAACTAGTAAATGCCAGGGGCAAGGTTACAAAGCAGCTTGTTAGCAGCTCAAGTGTACTCTAGCCACTTCTTTCTGTCTCTCTCACAACAGGAGGCAATTTTAGACTGCAGAGCACAGATGTGTCTGACAGATACATCCTTCTTCCTGCATCTTAAATAAGTGTCTCAGAGATTGCGAGCCATTAATCTCTTAAAAAACAGGTACTCAAATAGGATTAGAAAAAATATAACAACAAAAATCACCTAAGAATTGTCACTAGCTGTAAGAACCAAATGGACATCTCCTGCAGTGAAAAAACCCACCCTCTGCTATTGTTATTATTACTCTGATTTCTAGAACAAAGATGAGAGGAATACATTTATCTATTTCTAATTCACCCATCCTTTTGAGACTAAATGCCAATGGCAGGTGCATTCCCCTAAATACTTTATTTAACCACTCCACAATGTATGTTTGTGTATGACGTCATGGTGGTGACTAATGTAATTTTGCACTTTTGTGATTATTTGTGATTGGTGTGTGAAGTAAGCACAGTTTCTCCCTCAGCTCCCCATGCTCAGGCTGGTATCCCCCAGCCAGGTCCTATCCAAGGCAAAAGCAGGGAAGTATTTCAACAAGGAGTGAGTGAACTGAACCTCACTGTTTCACAGGCAGGGATTTTCCTCCATCTTTCCAGGTCACTTAAAATGGAGTCCAGCAGAAGCAAAAGGAAAATGTTACAAACTACAGAGTACATAAATATTCTAAATATTCCAATAAACAATCAGTTAAAATGTCATGGAGGCTCTGAGACTGAGATAAATTATTAACTCAGTCTGATGTTTTCGAAGACCGGAGCATGGGTTGGTTTTAAGGTCATTTGCATAAGGTTGCACACGAAGGCACTGCCAGGGTGGGAACTTTCAAGTTCTGTGTGTAAGACTTGAAGTCCATTATAAATTACTCTCTGACTATACTTGTTGTGTGTTTTCCAATATGGCTGCTGAAAACTATGTTAGCATTTGACTGAATCTCTGCACAATGGTTAAAACAAGGGCTTGAAATTTATGAAACCTGGGCTTTATTCCTGACTGCCACTGACTGACTTTACATTCCTGAGAAAGTTGTTCATTTGCTCTGTGCCTTTTGTTTCCCCATCTGGGAAAGCTGATACTTTATCCTAGGTACATACCTGGAGCTCACTTTCTTGCTGTTTATATTGCACTTTGACATATGCATACAGAAAGCATTTTGAAAGTGGAAGTTGTAAGTGCTGACCGTACCATTTTCTGTATTTCCCATTTCAGGTAGGTTTCATCTCAAGACTAAAATAAAACAAGAATTCTAAAGGATATTTTCCTTGCCTAGCTAGAAATGATAGGTATAAAGTAATAAAAATGTTGCAGAAAAGCTTTGGTTAGATTGATTGACAGAAAAAAATATTAAGTTGCATTTTTCAACTACCCTACATTTTATCAGTTTTATCAGAGCTGGGGAAAAGGTTTTCTCTGAACTCTGTTCCTGAGAATGCATTGGGCCTTTGCCAATCAGGAAAAGCCGTATTTTCTTGAACACAAATTTATTCTTCCATCTTCTTCCTGCCAAAACAACTTGTGTCCTGTTTTATGACACACAACAGTCATATCGCATTCTAGACACAGACCTGTATCCATCCACAAGGTGAAATGTAGCACTCATACAGCAAAATCAAGTTAACCTCTTAAGCATACTTGCACGACACAATTCTGAATCACTTTGCCTTCTGAAAAACATCTGAGAAAAAAAAGTTATGCTACCCCAACCTATGTTGATTCACTAACTCCTCTGCAGACCTTCTCACACAGATCTTTTATCAAAACAGCCCTAGCTGGCTTTAATGCTTTACTTATGCTGCATCAAAGCTCATATGGTATTTGGTATAATTTACTTACTGCTTTCAGTGTAAGCTTCTTTCCAACTTGTTTCTTTTAAATGAACGGTTGCTTTAATGCTGTAAATATTCAGCAAACATCAATATTACGGCCAGCACAATGTGGTTCAGTGTACCAGTGCCAGGTTTTCATTGATTGCTGCTTGTATGTGCCAGTTTTAAGACAGGCTTTTAATAAGCTCAAAATATGTTCATGAGATTGGTCTCAAAAATGTCTCTAGTGGAATAATCAAGCTTGTAAGAGGCTGCAGAGAAAACCAGCAATTTTATTCAAAGAATTCCAGCTCAGGTACCCAGTCAAAACAATTCGTGGCTTAGCTTCATTAAGCAGGTCTCAAGCTGAACGTCCAGATGACAAATGCAGGTCTGCTTCATCGCTTAGGGCTTCCCCCAACCCTGGCACCAGGGTCTTTGCAGATATTGCATTGCCATTCTGTGGGGAGGCTTCAGGTTGCTCCCAAGTCCTGACCCCCAAGGTCATCAGCATGTTTGTTGCTCCCTGGGACTCCACTGCAGCCAAAGACCCCAGCTTACCTCCATGAACTCTCATCAGCCGCATTTCACAGGCTGAATGCAGTCCATCCTACCTGCCAGTTCCTGCGACTATCCCATGTTACCTATATATGGTATCTTCATCTTAGGCTTTGATTCTCCAAAGCCCTGAGCTACCTCCAAAACCCTGGGCAACCACCTCCCACTGCTGCAGAGCTGAAAAGCACTGGGGCAGAGGAAGGTCACCAGGCACCAGCCTTCAGCCTGAAGGATCCAGGCAGCAGCAGAAGGATGATGCCTGAGGGAATCGTGAAGAGGGAGAGAAGGGGACACAGGTAAGGGCAGTATGAGCAACAGCAGGATAAGAGACCAAATTTTGGTGGAAAGTACTAGAGCAGAATAATGTAGCACGTTAAAGGAGAAGCAGTTAGGCAGGTGAATATCGGTGAGGGCTTTCCTCTGTCTCCTGATGTCAGACATGAAGAGTTCCTCTGTACTAGCAACCCATTATTTTTCTTTTTCTTATTTCAGCTATTCTAGCAGTTCTGCAAATGAGAATTACACCAAGGCTGGGGCTTTCTGGGAAGAAAAAGAGGACAGAAGTGGAACTAAGAAAGGCACAAGAACGAATGGAAGATACTCTTTTCAACTGGAAGCTGTGATTGTTAGAGCTTACCAAGACCTTGGAGACAGTGAGTGAATCTTTCAAGCCAGTGTGATGGTTTGACCACATTAACATGCATATACTAAAGAAGAATCAGTGAAAAACTTATTTTGCCAAAATGGAAAGGAAATAACAAGACAGTGGATGTCATTTCATACACTTACAAGATGATTTTAAAGACTTCAGACTAAAAAGAAATATTTGAAGTTAATCTTCCCAGACCTTAAGTCAAGAAAAGAGATCAGAATTAAGACCTGAACTCACCTAGGGAGATAAGCTGCATTTTCCTTTACAACATTTTCCACACAGACCAGAATATGTACAACATGTTCTGGAAACTCCTTTTGGAAAACGTGAGCCCTTGCCAGAAGTTCAAATGCAAGTGTATCCCCCTGCTTCATCTGCACCATTGTGTACATTCCAAGAGCAAAGATTCTCAGCCTACAGTTGATGCTCTGCCCTCTGTTAGCAACTCAGGCATGTTCCCAGGGGAACATCAATTTGACCCGTACAAAGAGATATTCCTCAATGCAGTTCAAGATGAGATAACTCAAATGTAAATGAATAGAACAAACTTCAGATTCTTTTTAATAGAAAGGATGCAAACCCAGAAAAAAACCCTGCTATTCCTGCAGCCTTTCTATGACATGGTTAGGTTAATTTTAGATTCTGGAGGTGGGGCTGTTTTTGCTGTTCTGTATTTTTAAAGCCCCATCACCACACAAACAGCATTGACTTCATCACATATCATACCATTATGTTATTTCTTCTTTGTAAAGTTAAGAATGTGAGTTTGAGAGGGATGTATAGAAGTCCACACAGGCTACAACAGGCCCTGGAAATGAAACCAGGTCTGCCGAGTGTCAATCAAATGCTTTGTCAGAAGTTTACCTTTCATCTAGGTCAGATTGCTTGCTTTACTGGTACAGAAACATCAGCACCAGACATTCACAGAAATAAGACAGAGCTTGAGGGGCGGAAGCAAGTGTGTGACCATTTTCTACAGTACTCACCACCCTTTTTGTCACACGACAATTAATGTGTAAGATGAATTTCTGGAAGAAGACCTAGCCTGTTCCACTGTCTTTCTCTCCTACCTGTTAAAAAACAAACTGTGTCCTTTAGCCTTGAATGCTCAAGGCTAAACTCCCACTTTAAGTGCACACACAGGAACAAGCTCTTGCTTCTGCTGACATCAAAATCCTGAAGCTCCTGCTAAAAATGAGATAACCGCTTCAGAGAATGAATCCGTCAGCTGAATGACCTTCTTTGGGGCTCAAAATATGTAGTTAGAAATAGTTTGCTCAGGTGTTTATTTTTCTCATGTATTTCTGGTTTTGCCTGAGACTAAAAATCACAGTGTGCAATATAGTTCAAAACCAGCCTTTTTCTCTCTAAAAAGAACTTGAATTTTTGATTGATTGACAGGCTTTAAAAAACTGACTGTGATTTCTCCACAATACTGACTGCTCAGTGAGCTATCAGATCTTATGCAGTTGTAGAACAAAAAACTAAGGGTGTTATTTGCTGGAATTGAAATATCAATTAGACCCTGTGATAAGTTAATTCGTATCTTTAATGAAAAGTGATATTTTCCTTTGATGTGCAGGAAAGAATGTGCCCTGAGTATCAAAAATGTTTGCTAAGTTTGCTGTAGAAGGCAATCTCTCTTTCCTTCCTCTTTTTGAAGTATTTTTCTAAAAGGGAGTGAAGTTTTTGAACTGAAAAATATTCACTGAACTTAATGCCTCCTGTCAGATTATATGCATCTGCCTCACTGAATAACATAAAATAGAAGTCAAACTGGAAAATACAAAAGTTATTGCACGGTCTTTGTTTTATTTATTAATCTCAGAGGAAAAGAATAGGCCAACAAAAAGGCTATGAGGTCATTTCTCACTCTTAAATGGATTTAATTTTAAAAACAAGTCTGTTTTGCCACTTGCCCTAGCAACTTTCAGTGCACTTGTAGCCACTGCAACTGGTTGAGTGTCAGAGCCCAAGGATGGCAGGCTATGGTTGAAACACACAGAGGCAGTGAATAAGTTTAAATATTTCAAGATTGAAAAGGGTATTTTTTGGCTTAAATGATGGCCACACTTGTCAAATAACTATGAACTAATAATTATCTCAAATAACTATGAAGGACTTACAGTCATGGTGTGGCTCTGGAATGTGCTCTTGTCTTCTGCTGATAGGTGTCACAGGAACTTGATATAACACCAGGTTTATTAGATTAAGTAGGATTTTGATTGCTATATTTTCCTCATGATCAACTCAGGATCCTCAGCTGTGGATGGAAACCGAAGCCTAGTCTTAGCTTAACTGGACTGATAGAGACAAATTCTCACATCTGTATTCTGGCAATCCTCAAGTTCTGATTTAAATTCACAAATCTTGATTTAGATGCATCTCAAGAACAGAGCACACTCAATTCGTAAGGTCTGTGGCGTAGGTCTTCAGCAAAATTAACCAGTGGCTGTGCCAATGAGATGATTCCCACAACAAGAGGCCATTTACAGTTCTTTCCAGCTGGCCTTCCAGTTTCTTTCTGTTGTCTACTTCTCCCAGTCTGCTTTGGCAGGAAAGAAAGGATGGGGCAGTGGTCAGGAGAATAACCTAGAATTCTCCAGACCTGTGTTCAGTTTGTTATATTACTGCTCCATGAATCTGAGTAAAAAGTGAAAGAAGAAACCTACTAGGATTGTTCAGTTTAGTCCCAAGCAACTAGGCAATCACATGTGCAATGTTAAGGGCAAATACCATCTCCTTCAACACATAGCTTAAAACACCTTATAACAAATGTAAGATTACTCATAATAAAAATGACCCAAAATAGAGTGTGCTTCAGAAAGAAGGATTAGGTCTACCCTGGTATGTATCAGAGATGAAGATTTAGTTATTTCACAGTGGCAGGATGTGACAGTGAACTCTCAGCAGAAAGAAGTAGCTGAATTAGAGTGATGTTTAGTCACCAAAAAGTTCTAGCTAAATGACCCCAGCTCTGCACTTAATGCAATTGGTATATCACTGAAGTAATGAAACCATCCTAGGGATGATTTTGCTCTTAAAATTCTGCTTGTGTTTGGCTAAAAGAATTGAGGCACAAAATTGTTCTGGTTCTTGGCTATTATTTGATACAATGATCTACGTTTTCCCAAGAATTCTTAGTATTAGGTTTACAACTTGGACTTAAAACTGGAAGGATCAAGCCAAGATGCTTTTTCTGGGACTCTAAAAATCCCTCCTCTTTTTTTGGAAGGGTAAGCCATTAACACAGAGCTGTTAACAGAGATTAGTAAACCATCCTTGTACAGAAATAAAAGCATCAATTATATCAGTTGGTTTCCAGTTCTATTGTAGTACATAAAAAAAACCCAAAACCAAAAACAAACCAAAAAAACCCAAAGCAACAAAAAACCCACCAAACCAAAAACATACTGAAAAATACAGTCCATGTCTAGAGCTGTTTAAATGATTCAAAACAAATGTGTCATAATTCGATATCCATAATCTTTTTCTTTGCCTTTTTCTCATGCACAAAAGACTAAAGCCATTTGCTTCTGTTTGAGGAATTTTGTCCTCTGAAATGCATTTTCCTGGAATGCAGTAGGCCTTTAATAAAGCAAATAGGATTAGGCCACTGGAGGAATAGTTTATTCTGATTTTTGAAAATCTAAATCCAATACTGTTTGAATGATGCTGGCCCTTCTTTCATTAATCTTAGTCCAGAAGATGTTCTGAACTTTCTGTCAAAGTACATTGTATAACAACAGGACAGTGATATGGGTTACTAGAATATCTCTGCTCCTTAGAACACTTAAGCAGGCCAACTCTGTAACTCTTCCAATTGCCATCATATAAATACATATGTTAGAGAAACAATATTTGGGGCTGTCCCTCTCCAGGAAACTCCAGTCAGGCTAAACCAGCCTCTGTATCCATACTTAAGGGCCATGGGCAATTTTGGGTAGGCAGCCTGCAGCACAGCCACAGTGTAAAATCAGGGCATTAGAAGCCTCACAAAACAAACCAGGTCATCCAGGTATCTGCGTGGTTCTGCCAGGAAAACTGTTTCTGAACTGGAGGCTGCTCCCAGCTCAGCTGTGCTGATGGTCAAGGTCATATCTCATCTTTTCCCTACTTACGTAAGTGGGTAAAACCTGCCAGAACAGCTCTGTTGGCCTCAGCCAGAGCAATTTGATGTGGGAGCCCATCAGAACTGCCACTGAAGGGACGAACAAAGACATAATCTCTGCGGCAGTCAACATGGAAATCTGCCTTTGCTATGGCCAAATTCAGTGCTGCCAATTCTTCTCAACTATGCTGGCTCTGTCTTTTGAGCTAGCAAAATATCAAGCCAAAAATTTCCCTGTGCATCCTGTAAACAACAGAGTGAAACGCTCACGTAACAGTTTCCTTCCTGGTTTCCTCTGACCTGAATTGTGCGGTAAATGAAGCTTTCGAACAGTGTGCCCTTTGGCTGACGCCAGGTCCATGGTATAGTCATCACTCCTGATCTGCACGCGGTAGATTCCGTGCTGCAGTTCAGCAGTTGTCATGAACGTCTGTACTGTTCCCCCAGATGTTCCCGAGCTGCCACATGCCACCCTGACTGTACTTCTCCCTTCTGTCTCCTAAAGGGGCAGCATTTGAATAGCCAAAGGATCTGGCTATTCAGATATTTGAATAGACAAGGACCTTTAGCAAAAGCTTCAGGAGTTCTTCAACAGCCTTTGTATGGGTTTCCCTATGGAGAGGAAAAGAATCACTGCAATATAGCATAGAGAAGAGATAATGAAGGACTACAGCAATTGCCTCCAGCCCATCACAGCATCTATCCTCCCTGCCCTATAGAAGATATGGCATGCATTTTCCTTTTCTGAGGGTGAGGCATTTAACCAGATGTGTGCAAGTGGGAAAATGCACAACTGTGGTACCATCCCTCAGAGCATCACAGGGTTTAGTGGGTTAAATCCAGATCTATGACAGCTAAATTTGTATCCAGTTGTGAGGAAGCGTTGTTTCACTCACTTTATAGCCTAGTGGACATGACGTGCACCCAGTGGTCTTTCTGGGGGCAGAGGATGCAGAATGTAGTGTGGGAGGTGGATTTCTTACTACTCCCATTAGTTATGGCCGTGGGGATGGTAGCTCATTGCATTTCCCTCCCATCCCATGAGGTCTACTCATCCCAAGCCAACCTACCCTAAGTGAGCAGTGCCAACCAGCCTGCATAGCTCTCATCAAGCCTGGAATTTACTGCACTGGTTGAGTCTACTCCAAACACCTTTGTTTTTATCCTGCCTCTGTTTTTTTGCCCATAACTTTTGAAAGTATTGTGTCCTATGTCAGATTTTCTGCTGAACAAGCTGCATACTATACATGTATATTACAGTCCACCAGCCCTATAACCCAGTTTCCTGTTTTCTTCCAAGTTCACATTCTTCGTGACTTCACTACCCAGAGATACATAGCTCAACATAATCTCACTGTTCTTTCTGTCCTACTCTCCCTTACTTGGAAGCACTTTGTCTCCACCTAGCAATCCTCTGCATTTCCTCAGAGGGCCATAAATGGCCCTGATCAGCATTTGCTTCTTTACCTGAGCTTTGTTTCTCATCTGATTCAGCGCTGCCCATGTTTGCACCTTACAATTAATCATTGGATTGTGCCCGTCTCACTCTCAACATGAGACTCTCCGGTCACACAGCTCATAGCACCTATGGTGTTATATAAATAATCCAAATGGGGACTGTATCATGTAAGCTATGTCATACAGCCTGGACCACGGCCAGAGCACAGACGGAGATTTCTATTCATGGCATCAGTCCTCTGCCTGTTCCCTTGTTCTTAGCATATTCTTTTTCTGCAGATTCTGAGAATAACCGACGTTCTTCTAGAGCCCAATTCCTGTGACTCAAAAGACAGAGGCATCTTCCTTTTCTTCCCATTTCCTCAATCTTTCATGCATCAACAAAAAGACTACAAGGAATACATTGCAATTAGCACTTCCTCAGATGCACTTATCTGTTGAGAGCACTCAGTGCTGAGCCAGTCTTCTGCAGGTGGGTAACTTAATGGCTCCTCTTACCACTTTTATTTATCTCAAGTTAATTGCCAGAAGTGGCAAGCTCTCAGTGTTCTGCATTGAATTCATGATCATGTAAATACTTAAGTTGATGAATTACATGGCTATGACAGCTACTAGTAAACCAGAGACGGAACAGGGATTCTCAGAACCAGGAATAAGAGCACTTGAAAAAGCTGGTGCACACAGGATGTAGAAAAAGACCCGATGATACACATTCTGCAGCTGGTGACAGAAGATCTTGTTTAGACTTCTCAGACCCATCTTAATGCAACAAGGTCTTTGTAGATGCAGATACTTCTCCCTGCTGTCATTTTTATACCTAGTAGGAACAATAGCTTACATGTAAAGTGAAATACAAACCACTGTCATTAGCACATTTTTCAGCACTGTAGTCAGTGGGACATGAGAATAGGACTGTGAGGTGTACACATGACAGAACATAGTATGGCAGCTTGGTATGCCGGTGGTTTTCAACCTGTGTCTAGAGGTGGAAACGAGGGTGGAAAATTTCTCCTTCTCCCGACAGAAGATCTAATCATAACCATACCGGCACAATATATTAACCAACCGTATCCTGGGCTGTATCCAGAGAAGCGTGGCCAGCAAGTCGAGGGATGCCCAGAGAAGCTGTGGATGCCCCATCCCAGGAAGTCTTCAAGGCCAGAGGCTGGATAAGGCTTTGAGCAACCTGGTCTAGTGGAGGGTGTCCTTGCCCGTGGCAGGAGGTTGGTACTAGATGATCTTTAAGGCCCTCTCCAACCCAAACCATTCTATGATTCTATCAACCAAACTGATTGGTGAATTCATCTTGTACAAGGCACTGTGTAAACAAAAGCAAACCCACTTCAAAAAAGCCAGCAGTCACAAGCCTTTGTCCAACAGTCACACTGCCCTTGAGCTGAAATGGTTGGCCCTGCCTTATATAAAGCTATATACTGTTGTATATTAACAGGATGGAGCCCAGAAAAACAGGTGTTTATTACTTATTACTGGTCATTCCTAATCTCTTAATTCCTTACAGTTACTGGGAGATGAGCATGTTGTGAGAAAAGACACAAGTGCTCGAGCAATGCTGCTGTGATGCACCAATGCAGCGGGCTTCGGGCAAGAGGAGCTTTACAGAAGGTGTCGCATGTCTGCATGTACTGCACTGACTTTCTCAGCAAGCTCTTCCTAACAATGTTTCTGGTGCATATACTGTTGTGAGAAGCCAGCTGGCTGCCATCTGAGAGCAGATGCCAAGTGGCTGTCAGATTGTCATCTTGAGTTTTAGTATTCAACTCGTCTTTCTGTGAATTGGCTTTTGGCCCTTTTTTCCCCAGGAAGAGTTGTGCCTGAGCCAACCAACCTCAGATTTATCTCCTGTAAAAGAAATGAAAGTACGAGTCACTATTGCTTCTGGTGAAACAATTTATAAATCAGAATTTTAGTGCTTTAAGTGGTTTTCCCACTTATTTTCTTTTTTTTTTTTTTTTGGTAGTTACATAACTCTTCTCCTGCAGTTCCTAAAAGAAATCTCAGAAAAACACATAACAGTCACTTTAGACAGTTTACTCATTCAATCTGTCCATTATGTAATTAATTAGAAAAGCTGAGAGAAAGATAGTTTTTTTGGTTTCTGAGCTCCCGATGCTCACATTTTAAGTTTTAAAGAAAACTTATCGTCTTCAGTATACTACTGGTCAGTCCTGGAGAAATGTCACCAGCTTATGCAAAGATGCAAGGCAAAAATAAATGAAAACTAACTGAAAAAAATCTCAAAATTGTACAGCAAACATCCCTGGAATAATTTTTCCATAAGGAATGATCCAAAAGATGCAACTTCAAGTAGCCTTAAAGGATTGCTACTTTTAAGTGAAGGGCTTCACATGCATTCTTTGGGAATGGAATAGTTTTCAGATGTGTCATGGCAGGCAATTCAACTCACTGGTCTTGTGCGAAAATAATACCCTTAAATTTCTGGAGACCAGAATAGAAAGAAGTCGTTATTACCATTGAAGCAAGAAAATATCTGCTGGGAAGATACTTACATAAGCAGAAGAAACATGTTTTCCATAAAAACTACTTGCTAAAAAATATGCAAGGGCCCAGCAAAGAAATAGTTCCAAGTAACTCGTGCCATCATGCAGGATTTCCATTCTGCATTATTATATGACCACAAAATCATACTTGTGTTAAATCCCATTAATGCAGAGGCACTATACAGGGTTCATATTGCTATATTATTTCTAATTCTGCTAAAAAAAGTAGAATAGTATTTTCTTTTTATACTTTGGGCATTCACATTTAACTTGTTATTGTGTTATTGGATTTTATCCAATGACACGAACATAAGCATCTGCTTGTTCACTACTGGACTGAAATGGCGCTAGGATTCTGACTGAAACCAAAAGACTCTCAAATAGCTACCCCAAAGGATGGGAATCAAATAGTGCATGTTCATACTGCCCCCACTAATGCATGAGAGCACTAACCAAATGGTAAAGAGCACAGTCAGGTGCATACTTGTCTGTATATTTTTGTTTAAGAGTTACCTAGGATTAGTTTCACAGGTACACTTTAGTTATCATGGGTGTAACTGTCAGAATGAAAGTGAGATATTATTTCACATTTCCTGGTTTAGGAATAGATAGAACCCTGTTTGCATCACTCCAGTCTGCAGGAAGCTCTCAGTTGATACTGCTACAATAAACTGGAACATTCGCCTTTATTTTTTTCCCAGTGGAAAGAGGATAAGACCAAGGAAACTGAAAAGAGGAAAGGTGATCCATATACACTCAGAATTTACAAAAACAGGTCTTTAGCACAAGAATCAGAGCAAATGAAATGCACCTTTTAACATCCAATGAAAAGATCACAAAAATGTTAAAGGACTTGAAAGGTCTAATATAGAAAGATGACATTGGTCTGTGCTGCCAGCTCCCATAGAACTAAGCTGGTAATGAGGAAATGCATTTATGTTTAGGTCTTTTCAATAAGGAGAGGGCTGAGGTCCTGACACAGCAAAAAACTTTGGGACACTGCCGGTACTCGGCACAGCAATCCTTTCTGTATAGCTCACGTGTTGAGAAATGTTGGCTTGGGTGAAGCACCCTTTATGTCATTTTGGTAACAGCAGTAGGAATTTAAAATTTTAAAGCAGAGACAGCAAAGAAGAGCAAAACACAACATTCAGTGCAGCAGCATGCTATTTCCTGAGTATCAGTGCCTGGGCTGGCAAAGATAGGAGGCTCCTAAAATAGACATTGTTCAGCATTTGTGGCATGTCCTGAAGTGCCACATCAGAAATTTCTTGAGGTCTCTAAGTGAAAATTTTATCTCATTTGAAAGAGACAAATTACAGCAAAACCATGCACCTTTCCCTTTACCACCAAGCTTCTAGTATGTTTGCATTTCCAGGAATTTGTAATAGCACCAAGAAAGAAACCAAAGTCTTTAAGGATTAGAGGCATTGCTGCAGTGACACTGGAAGGCAGATGTCTAAATTACTGTGCTTGTCATGAAAAGCCAGACAGGAGGAAGTGCAAGCAAGAGGGACATGCCCCTTCCAGTATCCAGCCAAACTGACATCTAGGAGAAAGTAGACGAGGAGAAGAGAGACATGAATCACTGCAATGGAGCTAAACAGGAGAGGCAGGGCAGTCCCAGCACACATCTTATTGGCTCTCAACATCTCTCTGTCTTAATTTTGTATCTTCTTACACACCTTTGGCAGATGATTCCAATAAAGTCAAGATAATTATCAGGGCACAGCAAGGGCCAGCAGCCTTGGGAGCAGTGGCATCTCCCCATGGGACTCAGCAGGGCCCATCCCACTGTCCCTGCATGGCCACACACCCCTGGGGCAGAAGAGGACAGAGTGGTACCCCAGTACTGGGGTAGAGAGGCTGTAGCCAGGCAGATCCAGGGAGAACCAGGTTTCCTACTACCAGTACCCAGACCAGCATAGTCAGCACACTCACATGTGGCTGCAATGTTCCTCAAAGTGAAGCAGTCTTGGTGCCTGCATTCAGAAAAGGAGAATTTTACACCCAAACCTTCTCAAATCCCTAAGCATATAATAAAGTCTTTTAACAGAAGCAGTGGGATAGACAGGTCTATTCTCATGATGCTACTACACAAGTAAAAAAAAAAAAAAGTGCTTCTTTTTGTTGAAGCCATCATCTGTGCCTGTCCTCCTTCCCCAGGCTGTTGTGGGCCTGGGCACATCAGTGCACCCTTCTGCCTCCTGCCTCCTCAGTCAGTCGCCAGAGCTTTTTGAAACTTTCTATAAGGTCACTGACCTACAGATGGGGAAATATAAACAGCACTGGCCCACACCCTGTGACGACCTTACAGGTAGCTGTGATACCATCATGGCCCCAGGTTAAGGCAGCCAATGGCTGTCCCTGTGTATGCTGCGGCCAGGGCTTCCTGCTCTGACATACTTGCAGAAAACAAACAAAAAAAGACTTTCAATATATGGAAATACGAAGGCTTGTGTCCTAATGTAAGTTTTTAGCTACGTCATAGAGTCCCATCTTCACACCAATGAGAGCAGTACCTCATTGAAAACTAATGGCCTAAATACTTTACTGGATTTGGCCTAGCATTTCTGTTGGTTTCTTGTCCCATGGCTATCTTTTCCAGTCAGTTCTAATTTAAATGACTTCTTATTATCTTCATGGTAATTTCAAGCTTACAATTAAATGCAGCATGTAGTTTGCAAGAAGGAAGAACAAAACATTTCCTAGCAATTGCTACTTGGGGACTATGAGAACGGCCTAAAAACATTCAGAGCATATCAAAACACAAAGCCGTAAAGTATTTTTATTCTTTTTTAAGCACAATTAATGAGCAAAGAAAAAATATGTCAGATGGTATCAGGAGGGTTTTCCTGGCACTCCATTAAACTGCAAAATAATCTACTGATGGAAGTGGTTGGAAGCATCACTAGGCCCAATCATTTAAAATAAGACAAGGCAAAGCAATGAATGGAGCAATGAACTTTGTGGCCACAGAGGACCACACTACCTTTGTACTGATATTTCAGTCGAACATTTAGAAATGGTATAGTAGTCTATATTTCATCCATATCATATATGTCCATTATAGAATCATAGAATCATAGAATGGTTTGGGTTGGAAGGGACCTTAAAAATCATCTAGTTCCAACCCCCCTGCCATGGGCAGGGCCCCCTTCCACTAGACCAGGTTGCTCAAAGCCACATCCAGCCTGGCCTTGAAGACATCCAGGCATGGGGCATCCACAACATCTCTGGGCAACATGTTCCAGTGCCTCACCACCCTCTCTGTGAAGAATTTCTTCCTCATATCTAATCTAAACCTCCCTGTTTTCAATTTGTACCCGTTACCCCTTGTCTTATCACTACAGGCTCTTGTAAAAAGTCCTCTCCCAGCACCCTTGTAGGCCCCCTTCAGATACTGGAAAGCTGCAATGAGGTCTCCTCGGAGCCTCCTCTTCTCCAGGCTGAACCAGCCCAATTCTTGCAGCCTTTCATCATAGGAGAGGTGCTCCAGCCCTCTGATCATCTTCGTGGCCCTCCTCTGGACTCGCTCCAAGTGGTCAATATCCTTCCAATATTGAGGGCTCCACAGCTGGACACAGCACTCCAGGTGGGGTCTCACCAGAGCAGAGTACAGGGGCAGAATCACCTCCCTCGACCTGCTGGCCACACTTCTCATGATACAGACCAGAATATGGTCGGTTTTCTGGGCTTTCTTTCATTATAGGCTTATTTGTAAAGCAGGAGGCTGGATTATCTGGAGCAAGAGCAGGAGCACCTGCAAATCCAGGTCTTGCTTCATGCAGAACCACAGAGCAGCCATGAGGGGCACTTCTGAGGCTTTGAGCACACATGAAGTATTTTCTGGTCACTTAGAATCATAGAATCATAGAATGGTTTGGGTTGGAAGGGACCTTAAAGATCATCTAGTTCCAACCCCCCTGCCATGGGCAGGGACACCTTCCACTAGACCAGGTTGCTCAAAGCCACA
>NW_010258711.1:0-96360 GCF_000690775.1 Eurypyga helias
CTCCCAGGCTCCCTGTCCCTGCTGTATCTGCACCTACCTGACAGGCAAGAGAATTCATCTGAGGACTATGGCTAGGCTCGAGAAGTGAAGGGCTGCCAGAGGGCTGGGCGAGAGGAACAGGGAGCTGTGTGACTACTCAGTGCCCAGAAGTCTCCTGCACCCACACAGCGCAGCAATTTTATGCGGGAAGAGGAGCAGGAAACTGAGGGGCAAACTTGCATGTGGGACTTTTGCAAAGCCTCTGTACTTGGGGTGGATTATCACTGGGGTGGGATGGAATCCAAGAAGAAAGTTAAGTGTAGGAGTCCCTGCGGATCATGCAGAGATCCCCCTAAGCACATGCTGCCAAGCTGCTCTCTGCTGCTTTGTACACAGATGGTCTACATGAGACAGACAAGGGGAAGGAGGAGGGTGTTTCCAAGGGCATGAGAGATGCTGTCAGTACAGCACCTGTGCAGCAGGGATACCTCCTACCTCTTTTGCTCTTTTGCTACCTACTTGGAAAACTCTCAGCTTTCAATGGGCTTCTCAGAAAAGTCAAAATTCCCAAATTGACAAAAGTCATTCTGATGTGTTATTCGACCACACTAAATCACAGCATCCCTTCACAGTAGGACCTTTTGACGTGCTACTGTTTCCCATTTGGCCTTATCATCCACCAGAGACAAGCGAAAATTGTAGTGAAAATTCCACTAAAATGTCTTTAATATAAAGACAGGAGAAATGACAACTTCATAAATTCATTATCTGAACCAAGATCGTAACTTGCAACTCAACTACAAAGTGCTTTGTGTGAAGCAAATGCTTTCACATGCTTCTATAAGAAAACATCTTAGCATTAACAGGTAGCAAGCCCACCTACCACATGCCCTACGTCTATTTTCAATACAAAACAGCGAAATCTCTCACTGTAGACAGAAAATTAATCGTTGTGGCTATCTGTTCAGACAAACTCTAACCTCTGCTAAGACAAATGCAGCCCATATTTATCATACAGACTAAGAATATGGGTATGGGAAAAGCAGGTCATGCTTCTCGGTGTGCATTTCCTTTTACAGCCAACATAATCTAAGGCCCAGCTGCTGTATAACAGGGTATTCCTTCTCTCATTTCCGCTCCTGGCCCCAGCTTCCATCCTTTCCCTTGGTCTGGCACTAGCACTCTTCTGACCTTCTGGGGAATCAATCCATGGAGCAGAAAACTAACTGAAGGATGAAACTACTGCCAGCGCAGGGAACTGTGTCTTTTGGTGGGAACTGGCATCCAGTCAGCTGAGCTGAAATAGCAAGATGCACCCTCACTTTACTTGTAAATACTACCAAAAGGCAAGGAAATTATAGTGAAATATCTACCTGCCTAGTCTGCAAATGTCCTTCTCTGCCTCTTCATCACATAAGCACTTGAGACCACATACCGAGAGGAATTTATATGGCCAGCCACAAACAGCATGAACAAGCAGGAAAGAGACAGAGGTTTTTTTCCTCCCCACCAAGACTGCCTGCTTTTCCTGTGCAGGAGTCCATCAGATCAACACACGGTTTACCTCGGAAGGCTACAATTTCTCAGGAAGGAATGCTGCATTTACTCAATCACATTGCATCAAACTCAAGACTGAAGCTCTAGATACAGTCTCAAACCTGAAACTCAGTTTTGGAACCAGATATTCGCTGTGAAGCTTTCAAGACTCATACCAACACCTGCAAAAACTGCACGTGCAGAAACAAAATACTGGATTTTTGTGAAGCAGAAGCAAATTATTATACTCAAAGCAGAAGTAGCTGATACATTCTCAGAAGAAATGCATAAGCAAAACTTCATACATGTTTTAATAAATTAACTAACCTTTTTGAGAGCTTCTGACTCTTTCCATGCCATCCTATCTTCATCACTGCATTTAACAGAAAGTGCGGCCAAGGCTTGAGTATACAATAAAGTGAACAGCACTTTGATAATGCAGGTGAAGTGTTCTGTAAAACAAAGAGAGTGATTTTTAAACACGATATTTTTAGCACATATTCTGATTACAGAGTCTGTAGTTATGGAAAGGATGCTCCTCAAATGAAAAGCAAGCGCTACACAAAAAGTACAAACCCCTGAACCAACATAAATGTCTTTACTGGCTTTCAGAACTGACTTGGCACATGTAGTGAACAGAACAAGTACAGGGCAAGTAATCTTCCCTTGCTCCATATGTTCATCCTAATCCTGATCAGCAGTGACCTCCTCCTAGGGACCCGGTGCTATTACAAAATTCTGTTTTGTCCAAACCTTATACCAAGTTAAGCTACTGATTACTGAGAGCTGCAACTAATTGGGTGCTGTAGATGTAAGCAAATGCATAACCTACCATCTCTCCTGGCAGCAATTAAACTGTCTGGGGTAAGTTACATTCACACCAATACTGGAAAAGCTACGTTCCAAAAAATATCACTGCAAGAAGGACATTTAGCATACTTCAGTTTCTAACCCCTCACGTCCAGATGTGGATCCAGCCATACAAGACTTGCTGCAAGTCACTCCTTGGTGAGCACCTATTTACTGGATCTCACATGAATACAGGAGGACGAAAGACAGGCTGTCATTTTAGACCTCACCTTCTTCAGGAAGATCTTTATTTGTTTACAATTTTTCGTAATATTTAAAGGATTATCATCTACATAAAGGCTGCAGGAGAAAGGCTTTGACATCTTTGTTGGGAAGCAAACAACAACGATAAAATAAGACTTCTTAAAATTGGAACAGGAAAAAAGGTGAATGTGATCATTCTCTGAAATAGTAGCAGTGATATTTTCTTCTCTTTTTACTTTGGGCTCTGCTTCCCATCTTAAATAATCTGATCTTTGTAAAATCTAGGCAGATCAAAGAAGTTTCTATCATTATTTACACCATTCCTCAAGCAAAAGCATAACTATCATATATATCTAAAACAATGTATATAAAAATGAGGGTTTTAAAGCTTTGAAGTCAAACAAACCAATTTTATTTACATAAGCACCTCACAAAAATTGGGTTAAATTCATTCTTTCTTCCCAAAGGATTTAAACAAGCTTTGTATGTGAAAATGAAAAGGAGGTAAGGGAGATGAAGCTCCTTGTTTCTCCTTTCTTGTATCTAATATCAAAAACCACCACTGGGCTCTAAAACAAACACAGCCAGGACTTCAGATAATGGAATTTGTGAAACAAAATTGCTTTAATGTAACAAATGTTTACAAATCTAGGCAGACACGGAAACATTGTGAAACATAGTATCACCGAGTATATACAACAAGCACAATTTCAGCACCTAAATGCTAATTTAGAACTATGTAATTAAAAGTGTGCTTTGTTCTGTATTCTCTTCCCATGGAGCTTGACTTAACCACGACAATGAAGGCTGCTTTACTTCATCCGCCCCACTCTACCGCAGGTAGCATTATAATGATTTTCCACATTTCCCCAGAAGGAGAAGTCACCAAATTCCATTAGATCTCTAGGCCCTACTTTTTTCCTCTGCTGAAACCTCCATGTTCTTAGCAATCCTCCTCCTGAGGAATAAAAGCAGGTAGGCTTTGAGGAAGTTTTCTGGGCCTGAGATCTACAAGATTAAACCACATGGAGTCATCGAACTCTAGAAATTGCCTCTTCGTCCTGAGCTATAGTCTATAACTGAACGGAAGGCCTGAGCTCTAGCTCCACCGACAGCTGGTAGAAGCAAGGGAGATGAGCGCTACACCGTGAAAGCACGAGTGAAAGGCACTGCACTTGCAGCAGCGGAACTAGACCCAGGCCAACATTCACCAGTCGGTCACAGCCCACTTCATCTCCCAGTCCACACTGCCGAGGAGACTACACAGTGCTCAACACTGCATGCCTCAGCACCCTCTAGAAGTACCATGTTTCTTAAAATCTGGTTTTTGTTAAATATAATTACTCCTTGTTTCTTTCCCACCTTAATACTAATTGTTTGAATCACCAGAAATATTATCTCTAGTGGACACTATGTTTGTTAAAATAAATACAGGTAAGTAAATACAAGAACATGAACGTGACTCAAATGCCTCCAAGTTACATTTTTGGAAAAGCCAGAATTGGACAAAAAAACCTCACATTCCCATATCTGGGTCACCCTTAAAGAGACTGGATTTCTGCACAAGCTTCTTCTTTTCTTAGGAAAATACGACAGGAGCAGCTCAGAGGGGTATGCTACACAATGAGTGCCAAGGCTCTGGAAACAGGTATTTTACCGTCACAAAACCATCCCGTGGGAGACATACTAAACACACCACTCAGAGGATCAATTACCCTTTCACTACTCCATGTTCCCTCTTCTGTGTGAAAAGCAGATTATTTGATGGCAGTGGGTATCCATAATGCTGGAGCTGTTATGTTCTTGCCTACTGCAAAGAGCCATTTGATGTGCCGTAAGACGATGCGTGTGGGGCTGCACGGTGTTTCCTCCTGCCCCCCTGCTGGAGGCTGTAACTTTGCTACAACACCTTTTCGCTTTAATAATTTGAAGATTGCCAGTGTATTAGTGTGCTGGGGAGTAACTGATGTCAATGCTGCCTCCCCCTCCTGCTGCAGATGATACACCGTGCCACGTTCTGCACTGAAATGCGGTTAGGGCTTCTGCAGCTGTACCTGTAAAACCAACCTGGGGTTCTGACAGTCTAAAACTTGCATTATTATGGCTAGGTCATTATAATTAAAACAGGTTAAAGCAGTATATTTGTACTTATTTTTGAATAATATTGAGAAATGCTTTTATGTTCCTGGCTTTAAAAAACTGTTTTACACTAAACTTTCTGGGACCAGATTACTTCACAGCATTCCATCTATTATATGGACTAAACAAACCCCCTAAGAAATAAAGTTTCTACAGGAAACACTTGTAGAACTCCGATTTTAACAACAGTGCAAGAAACATGCAGATGAGTACGCATATTACGAGCAAGATGCATCATTTAACTTCAATATCAAATCAGAGGACGCTGCCTGACGCTGGCAAGCGATGACTGCAGAGAGCCCACAAAGCGAACTGAATGCAAAATTAAGGACCCAAGACCTTTTTTAGTGAATTTGGAAGGGCAACTTCATATAAACAGCCTTTGAAAATATTCTTCTTGATCTAAAGCTTGAACAGTTAGTTGGAAAAATAACTTCAGAACAAAGGGAGACAGCACGGAGCTTCAGATAATCCATGAAAGGTACATTGGAAGTTCCAGGATACAGACAAGTCTTTCAGCTTCCCCACTGAAAACTGGATACTATTCAAGTTGATTGCATTCCTTCTATATTTAGTCAAGATCCTTATCCAGACATGAAAGACAAGTGCTAGTGCTCGCCTGAGTGCTGCCTGCTGCATTTTGTTGCATGCCATTGAAACTTTAGAGAAAAAGAATGCGTCAGAACCTCCAGGTCAGGTTCTGTGGCACCTGGGCCTTACCAGAACTGCAAAAAAGGGGCTGAATTTCGGTGTTACACTCCAGAGAAGAAAACCTTTCCCGGTTGGGCTAAACTCTCAAACCACTCGGAACACATCCACCACTCCCAGATGACGGGTCTTGTCAAAGCAGCACTGTGTTAGAGCCACGCCAGGCTGTGTAACAGCATGCTGGCAACACCCATGCTGCTGCACCACGCTCCTGGTGTGTGTCCACCAGGCACAGCGCCAGGCCGCTGCTGGCCAGGTGACCACCAATTCTATGCACCTACTAGCCTCATGCTCCCGCCTGCTCACCCAGGCCCCACTTTTCACATAAGCTGCAACAGCATGGTATTTTTTACACTCAGAACAAAGCAGAAACTGAAACCACTGGAAGCTATGAGCACCCTGCACTTCTAGAAAGCTGGCCATGGGGGTCCCAACGCAGGTACTGGGAAAAGGGAATTGGAAAAAAATTTGAAAGGAATAATGTCCAATTTGGATTAAAGTATTTGTTCAGCATATAGAAACTGTGTTCAGCATATAGAAACTGTGTTGCAGAAAGGGGTGGAGGGTGCTGAATTCCATTTACAAGGAGAGATATAAGCTCTGATAACTTCCCAGCCACCATCTCCGTTCCTGTACTACCTCTCTTCGTATGCAACACCGTTTCCTGTTTCTGCCAGAAAGGAGCTAGAGGTCCCAGAAACAACCAACTGACACCACCATGGACACTGTCCATCCTCTGCACAACTGCGAAAGAATTAAACTGGAGGCCCCTATGTGGGTTATTATGTATTTAGTCCTGCACAGTTTCAAAATGCTGAGTGTATGATGCCTACAAAAGCTCTGCCCATGTTCTAGTGTCAAACCAACCAACAAAACTTAATTAACAAATGGTTTAGTATCTTGAAAGCAGTGCTTACTGTGCTGGTTATGCTAGACAGGAGGTACACATTATCCTACTCATTCCCTTCTCTGTAAATCCTAAGTGCTTATAAATGCTCTGACCTCCACCACAAAGTTTCTCCCATAATTCAGTTCGTAGTGTTCTTTCTTGGTGATGTGTTCAGATCAATTTTCCTCTCTGAATGAAGAGGCTGAACATTAATGACACTTTTATTGCTTTAATCGATGTCGAATTGAAAAAGATACCAACACCCATCCAACAGTTAATAGGGTAGTTAATGAGATGCCTACTGCTGTATCTGAAGGGCAAGAGATGAAGTTTGGGCCCTCCTTACAGAGTACTCGGTGTTTGTAAAAAGCCCTGTGTAAACAAACAGGATTTTGAGTATGAACATGAAGATTTAACACTGATGAACATTTTTAGCTTCCCGTAAGGATACAAATATGTTTTTTCTGAATATATCAACGTACCGATATGATACTGCAAAACTAGGAACACTACAGAAGAGTGTCTATGCTGAAAGAAGAAGAAAATCTTTCATAGATTCTAAACTCTACAGATTTTTCCTACATTATAAGTGCTCTAACACCATTTCCATGGCATCCTGCACCAGACTGCAGCACCACCGCTTCTGCAATGCATTCAAGTGTAGCGCTAAAGGAGCATGCTGGAAATAGCTGTCGGTGCCAACAGGCACCAACCTGCTGTCTGCATAGCGGTGTGTCCGGCCAAGCCCACAGCTCCCGCAGCCACAGTAATGCCAGGGCAGCACAGAAGGGTCAGGGAGCAGTAGGGTCAAACATAGATTTTGTTCACCCCTATGAATGACCTGCCACATGAACGCGCATGAGCCACTTCACCTTTTCATGCCTCAGCTCTCTACTGACAATTAACGATACTGAATTCGACTCTGCCACCTACACACCTGCTACAAAAAGTTCTAAACAAATTTGTTATTACTTATTTTTCTGAACTGCATCCTACAACTCAGGACAAAGAAATCAAGAAAGACTTCCTCTTTATTCTGCCTAACCATTCTGAAGAAACAAAACTTAGAAAGATAAAAGGCAACTTATTTCCAATTTACTGCTTTGCAGATGTGAAGTGGTTACCTTCTTCTTCTTCCTGCCACCTGCCATTTCCCTTTCAACTGCAACATACACTAAACCTAAGGGCAAAGGCAAAACGTGCCGCTGGTATGTGGTATTTTACAGAATTCTCCACAGGATGCCTTACAATTCACTGAGTTTAGTCTTTCCTAGGATAAGGCATACAGTTGTTAATGGTGTACCTTTTTCAGTGCTTGAGTGTAAACTACAAAAAGACCACTGTTTGTTCTCTGGCATTACCACTCCCTTCCCTGTATTCCAGAAGTCAGTTTCATTAAACTTTTGTTTACTGCTTTTGTTAAGTCCTTCCAAGAAAGTTAATTTTAGTTAAACTGGAGTTTAAAAAAAAAAAAGTATGTATTTGACAATAGGCAGCTTATTAAAAATCTTTTATTCTCCTGGTGTTTTCATATTCTAATAATTTATTGGCCATACTTAATCCACAAACATGTACACTAAATCAAAAAACACAACCCACAGTGTTACCTGATACACTCAGAGTCACTTGAGCTGGATCTGAACGTTCAGCAGTGAGGACTGAACACCTCTTCAATGGAAACAGACTTTCTGCGACACTTGGTAAGTCAGGTGTATGCAGCAAGAGCAGAACAGTCCCTGCATTTACCTATTCACTGATTACCAGAACTCAGTAGGCATCAAAATTGCCTCACAGACCCCAAAGCAGATACTGCCTTCATTGTCAGGGAAGTAGTAAAAAGATACTTGTTCGTTTGTTCTCATTTTAAAATAAAGGTATTGCTATAAATAATCAAGCCAGAGACCACAGGGGCCAATACACCCATCTTCTGGAGCATACACTGTCTATTAGCACAATGGACCAGGTCTAGCTGTTCCTTTTACAAAGAAAAAGAAATTTAGGTTTTAAAACAGTTTTGATTTTATTAATGGAAAACAGAATCAGTAGTTAAGTATCTATTCAATATTTATTCCAAGTGTCACCATATGCTGTCTCTACTGTAGTTGCTGCATTACAGCAATTATCAGCTTCATACACGATCTCCTATTATGTAAGGCTGCTGCACTTCAAACTCTGAAATTCCAACTGAATTACTGTCACCCTCAGGGACTCAGTGCCACGTGAAGTACTGAGCTGCCCCTCTAAGCAAGATGAAGGTCAAACAAAGGACACTTTTCCCTCAGTAGGAGTACTTCAGTCTTTGCTCAGCTCTCGTATCTCTACTGAATGGGCTGACTGATAAGGTGAGACGACAGGGGACACAGATAAGCCTGTCAACCCACAACAAAAATTGCTGTTCAATGCCACCTTCTGAGGATAAGGGAGAAACATTATTTTAGAGAACACAGTGGACAAGCTATGATTTACCATCCAGGAAATCACCATGAATGCAGCCTCATGTACATAATCATCCAAATGTTTTTTGAAACATACCTTTGTGCAATGGTTGAGGCATGGTTAAAATCTGGATAAGCAAAAGGGATGAGACGTCTCTGTAAAGCACAGGAACTTCTGGCAGCTCTTCACTTATCAGCCTGGAAAGAAAAGCCAAAGAAAGTCACTTCTGATACTACAAACCCATTTTTCATTTTCATATTTTATTTTGCATTTTATTTTAAGCAGTATTACATTTGGTATGAGGCTTACAGGAGCCGAACACCTGACAATTTGCTGAGCTGGATATTTAAATCATTTAATGTTGCTAATGGATTGTAATGACTCCTAAGGAAGTTAACAAGAATCAGGTACCTGAATGGTCAAGTATTTTAAAACTTTCCAAAACTGCCTGAACTAGTTATTTGTATGTACAGACTCAACGAACATTGAGTATTTCACTTTTACAACTTGGGTTCTAAAATAAGAACATACACTGCATAGTAACATCACAGGTGGGACCCCATATGGCCATAAGGGCAGCAAATAGCACATAAAGATACTGCAAACTTTTGAACTACTGGGATTCACTGAATGACGTAACATGGCCTTGTAGTCTTATACTTTAAGGCAGAAAATGTTTGCAGATAGGAGATAGGATTTTTCTAGCCTGGTGCAGCAATACCCAAGAATAGTCCAACAACAATATGCCGTAGGGTCAGTAGCTGGGTCAAAATGGCCAAAGAAAGAGTCATTCTCCGCTCTAACTGATATGGAGCGTGGAGGAGATCAGCTGCTACAATGCAATAGGGATCCTCCACTGCCACCTTTCCCCTCGGAGAAAGACGGAGGAGACGGTTGCTTGAGGTATTTATCTGCACTATTAGAACATGCACGAGGCCCCAGAGTAACTGACCCTATGTCTCCCATGGAAAACAGTCCTCTGCAGCCTCTTACAAAGAGATGCAAACGTTGCAAAGGAAAACATCACAAGCTACTGAGTTCCGTTCAGTTGCCATGGAATTGAAATTCTGTCCTGGAAGGGCATTGTCTTCTTTTTTTCCTTCTTTTCTGTCATTCTTCTCACTGGTCAGAAACCACAGCAAAACCAATCCTCTCTCTCTCCTGGTAGGAGCTTCCCTTACTTTGAGCAGCAAGAGGCTTCTACACCATATGGCGCTTCACTGGGCCCTATATTAAAAACACTTTGCAAGTCAGGAAACCACACCACCTCTGCCTGCTACAGGTTCAAGGTTATCTTCATGCTTGGTTCCAGCAATCTTAACTGCCCCACAGATAAACCACAACTGAAGAAGTGCTAGATAGCTGTACTGAAAACATACACCTATCCGTATTCAGGTCTACCCCCGAAAGCAGAATCTCCCCCTGATCCAGGTCAGCTGACACTGGGTACCCCATTAGCTTAGTTGATGCCTCTCTCTCTGAAGGCACCAACTCCCCTTGGTGCCACCTACCACACGCACAGCGGGCAGACTGAGCTCTTGCAGACCGGGTACTGGCAAAAGTTGTCCATGTGTGGTGGGGGCTGTGGACGCACGCACAAGATCCTTAGCGCCTCCTACAACCTCTGGAGACCCAACCAGTTTATCATCTCTGAGGCACATAAACGTGCTGCTGCTTTTGGAAGGAGAGCTCTGCATAGTGACCGATTCCATGAGAAGTCAGACTTCCCTCTCCAAGAGGCACTGCTAGGAGTTGTCTCCGATACGAATTTTAACACGCAGGAGCAGTCGTAAGAGGAGGATTAAAAGAGCACTTTTGGTCACACTGTGTTATTCAACGATACATTTTTTACCTGCTCTCCTCTCCCACAGCTCAGTAAGGCACGTTCTGAAGCAGTAACTTCAATAACGTTAGCGATGGCTAACATTGCTGGTATTTTATGCAATGCTCTCCATCAGGAGAACGAGCATAAATGGCCAGACGGGTTGGTCTTATAAAATGCAGTCACAGAAAACATGGTCTAACTGGTCCTTTTGAGTTAATGAACCCAAACAGCTACAGAATAAAGACTGCACATAACGCTTTTTGTTGTAATCGATTGTTTCACTACATTACTGTTTTAAAACACTAACAGATGTGTATTTACATATGGGAGTCTCCTAAACAAAACCCAAACATTCTAAAAATCAGTATATTCAATTCTAAAAATGACCAAGGGGACAAAAATTTGTACCACGTCACCAAGTCCATTTTCAAAATTATGCAGGCAATGAAGATGCTAATCTCACCAAGACTCTCTAATTTATGACTCTCTTACCTATGGCTGGTTCTACTGTATGACCTGACACCGAGTTTTAAAATAACCCTCATTACATAATGACTTAAACCACACACATCTCTAAAATTGCTTCTCACCTTTAATTCATAGATAAACTTGGGAAAAAAGAACTACCCCTGGTCACATTTAGTTGAAGAGTTTTAGATCTCTTTCTGACAGGGGTATCACTCATTGAACGGCCAAGTAACACCTACGTCAAACACCGATTCTGACAAACTTAGGAAACATTCTTATATGTGCGCAGAATACTGTGACTGACTGGCAACATCACAAACAAATGAACTCTGTTTCACACGCAGGACCAACTGATTTATTCTTTTTGTACCAACTGGAGAAGTGAAGCCACATTAAATGCCAGAGTTTAGCTAAGCTGCTCCCTTTTACGTCAGGTGCTGCAGCACATGAAGCACTTAAAAACTGCTCTGCCACTTGTGAAGGGCCTAAGTAACGTCTTCGTTATGACACTGAATATATAAGATCTGTTTAGGAATGTGTTTTATGGAAATTGCCCATCCTGTTAATCCCCAGTGCATATGTAAAAGCTTGATAAACCTGACTTTACACAAAATTGTGCCTCAGAAGCACTGAATAAAATGAAATCAAGTAGTTTCAGAAGGGAACAAAGTAATAGAGAAACGATTCAAACCTATTCTAGTTGTATGCTGCATCCATTAAAAAAGTGGGGAGGTGGAGGGTGCAGTGGTGGAAATAAACCACACGGTGCAGTAGAAACGTGTACCAAAACCAAAAATGCATTGCTCTGCTTTCTCTACGGAACTGACCTCTCCTCCAGCCCAAGGTAATTGGGCTGCACCTCTCTCTGTGCCAAAAACAGAGCTGTCTATCTGCTGACAGCTGAGCAGCTTGGCCTCTGTATTCTGCATCCTCCTCCTGGTAGAGGTTATATGGGGATCACTTCTCTGGGAATGCATACAGAAGAATAGAAAATTCTGCTCTACTTTTGAAACACGCAGCATTTCTTTATGGCCCTTCCCTACACCCCCTCCTCTCAGCTAGAGACACTTAGATTTTTTTGTTTGATGTTAACTCCAACTGATCGTAAAGCTAGAAAGTCAATAAACGAGAAGTTTTGAGCCTCACACCTCTTCGAACTGTCAGATACAGAAAACCTGAGGCACAGGGATATGGATACAGCAAAACAAAGGCTTAATCAACTAGGGCAAATTCATATTCTCTTAGTATTTGCAGGATGAGAAACACAGCCCACAGATCCCAGCCTGCAGAAAGGTCAGAGTAATACACAGCTTCTGATGTTCACGATAATAAAGTAGGATTCTACTACTCATTCTGGCTACACTCTAGGATATCATCACAATTTCCTATTTGATCTTCACTGCGTCACAGCAGGTGTTATACCCTGTCAGTTTTTCTCATTATACAACACAGGATTTCACTGCCAGTACTACCATTAAGCATCTCCCATTCGCTCTTTCACCACTGCCCCCAGCGCTGCCTTGTGACCCGCTCCCAAACTTATCCAAATTAACCTTTTTAAAAAGCACGCCTTAGTTCCTTGACTTTGTCCGTGATGCAGCCTGCTCAAGTTACATCAGCACAGCTGGAGATGGTGAGCTGCAGCACAGGGGAAGGAAGAAACAGCCAAGAGCAAGTACTCCTGAAGCTGGCCTTACTGTCCACATCTCCGTATCATAGCACAGGTCCTGAGACATTGGTGTTTCAGGCAAAATTTGTGTGTTTATTGAATAGGTCTGTTGCAGCATGTATTTACCACCTTAACTAAATCCCACTGTCCCGTCATCCAACTCTGTCTGCCTTGGACTATCTTCATAAAAACTGCTTTATTTCTACCACTTCACAACAGCTTCTTTGATGGAGATGTGACTCAAGAGACTCCCAAGCACAGTTGCTCATTCCCATCCCTGTGCTGCAGTTTGTTGCCCCAGTGTGAGACTATAAGCAGTCAACGAAGCGATCTAGCTTAGAACAAAACAACAGCAAAACACTCCAGTAAAAATAACCCTGTGCATTCCAGCATTTCCGTTTATCACACAGTTCCCCCCTGCAAATGCTTCTACTGCAAAGATCCTTAATGCTTTACTGACTCGTTCTTTGCCGACACATTTTGTGTGTCAAAACAGACACAAGAGTTTCACCCTTCATAAAGACGGAAATCTAAAAAAAGAATGAACATCCTTTTATTTCAGGTTTGCCATTCATGAAACTCTGGCTATTTGGACTTGGCCATTAAATTCACATCTGGGCCACGAAGATGATCAGAGGGCTGGAGCACCTCTCCTATGACGAAAGGCTGCGAGAACTGGGCTTGTTCAGCCTGGAGAAGAGGAGGCTCCGAGGAGACCTCATTGCAGCTGTCCAGTATCTGAAGGGGGCCTACAAGGGGGCTGGGAGAGGACTTTTTACAACAGCCTGTAGTGATAGGACAAGGGGTAATGGGTATAAATTGAAATCAGGGAGGTTTAGATTAGATGTCAGGAAGAAATTCTTCACAGAGAGGGTGGTGAGGCACTGGCACAGGTTGCCCAGAGAAGCTGTGGATGCCCCATCCCTGGATGTCTTCAAGGCCAGGCTGGATGTGGCTTTGAGCAACCTGGTCTAGTGCAAGGTGTCCCTGCCCATGGCAGGGGGGTTGGAACTAGATGGTCTTTAAGGTCCCTTCCAACCCTAACCATTCTATGATTCTATGATTCTAGTAATTATTGCCTCCAGCTGCTCCTTCTCTGCCCCCTGCCAGAAGCTATTAGTCCCCACTTACACCACAGTAATTGTTTATTTGATCACCCTTGAAACCAGATCTGCCCCAGTAGAACAATTTGCTTAAGCACAGCCTGTGGGACCAACCATATATTAAATCTGACAACAGGAACAGCCTAGGAGAAAGCATCCACTGTACCATCCACAGTTCAGACTTGAGCTTGATCTTTTTTCCTCCCTCTTCCTTCAAACAGTTCACATGAATTAGGCCCCTGTGATAGGGCATCTTCTTGCTCAAAACATCGTTATTTCTACTGTACCTTGGTGTGCCCACATGAGCTCCTTCCTGTCCTTTCTCCCTGCTGCCATTTTCAACCAGAGAGCCCTCTAGGAGCAGCTGCAGGAGATGACATCGGGCAAAACCAGGGGCTTTGGGAAGTGTAGTAGAGTGATTCTGTGCGAATCTACAAATTGCTTTGATCAGCTCTCCCAGACGTGAAATTTGAGGCACCATCTCTGAATCAAGATAGCCAGCTTGTGGAAAATCAAGCTAAAAGCTGTGAGCTCTACACCTGGGCAGTTTCAATTGTAAACACTGATGTATTTAAATAAAGTACCTATAATTAAGTAAGAGTGAAAAGATGGCACTTGTGTCCCATAGATTTTCTTTTTTAGTTTTGAAAATTACCTTTTTAAATAAATAATTTCTTTTGGAAAATTGCTTTCAACTGAAATAGTAATTTAAAGTAAAAATTAAATAGAAAAATATAGCATGCTGTTTTAGAGCTATTTTGCTCCTGTAACTTTCCTGGTGTTAAATTGCCTGGTATCACAGTAATATAGTCCGAAAATACAGATCTTTTCCTCTCGCTGACATTTTTTTCTACAAGTCTTTATTTAAAGTCTCACGTACCAGTCAGGCTGATGACTGAGATGACTCTGTTACCTTCAAAATGGGAGTGCTATCCACATCTTACATCTGCAGGGTTATTTCTCCACCGCCCTCTTAATCTTCTTCAGTTTACAGTGGTGTATCTCCCTATAATCGTTCTGAGTGTGCTTTCCCGTGTCTGAAAAAAATCTGCTGTTCTGGGTTTCTCAAAAGGCTGGGTGACTAAGAAGGGTGCAATTAGATCATGCACACCAATCATATGCATGCCATCTGCAAGTGAAATAACTACTTCAAATTTCCAAAATATAATTATAGATGTCCATCTTACGCTCTAATTTATACACTAAAAGCACATTCCCAAGTTGCCTCCTCTGCAGCTTTCAGGGGTCTCCAGACTAAAATAGGAAAACGTTCCAAGGAGTGAACAAGAATACTGCAGCTTGATTGCATCTGTGCATCTCAACAGTAAGCTATTTATGGCAAAACAGGCGCTCTCTCAGTTATAGCCTCCTGAACCACTTCGGACTTAGTGCCAATCCAACATCAGCAGGCCTACCAAGAAATCTTGAAAACCAGCGCAGAAAACATGAACTGCTCCAGTGCATTCCCACCATGCAACACCTCCTGCAAAGCAAGGCAGCATGGCCCACGGTACCAGTCGTTTCAAAGCGGTTCAAAACACTGCCCCATGAAATCTGCCTCGCAGCAGTCAAACCTTGACACGACCAGCACGTGGTGAACTCCCTCAAGCCTGTAAGGGCAAGAATTGTTGCACGTGCAGCAAAAGCAGTGTCTCTGGTTAACAGCTGCTGCCAAAGCCAGCAAGCTCTTCAAATACCAGTGTGAGAAGTGGCTGATCAGTCCCACAGCCACTCAGACTGTCAACAGCCTATCAACACAATCTTAGTTTTACCCGGTGTAACTCAGTTGACTCTACACCAAATCTGTTAACCTTGTTCCACTGCTCAGCCCAGGTCAGGGCAGAATCACATGAAAACACACTCTCAAAGTGGTTTGAACACATGCTGAGTAACATAGGTTTTCAGGTTATAGAATTCTTGATGCTCTTTTCTGTTAATGGGTTATAAACTGGTCTAATTACTGCAATAATCTAATGCTGATTGCAAAAAAGATGACCTGCGTCTAAGAGGACAGAGTAAAATCTCAAACTAGAAGCAAATGCAGATGTTTCAGTAATTTTTCCTAGTCTGCATTTTAGGATTGTGGCATCCCTATCCTAGACTAGTTTTTGAAATCCCATGATGCTTTCCACCTCAGGCTCCTAGAAACACACTGACAAATACATAACTTGATAGGCACTAAAAAGACAGTCTTTACAACATTATTGCAAGCTACAAAGTGGAGACCTTAGCTATGAAAAAGACACTCAAGGTGCTAAGAGGAAAAAAAAGATACTCCTTTACTCTTATGAGGAAAAACAATCATCTGGTTTTAGGCAAGAAACGTGTCTTCTCACCATCAGGGTAGAGCATCTGCAAATTGAAGCATCTTAAGTCAAGTAGCGAAACGAGTCCTTGAAGATCACAGATACATGACTCCATGTATTATGTTGTTACCCTTTCACAGAGTGGAAGGGGTTGGAAGGGACCTCTAGAGATCATCTAGCCCAACCCTCATATAGCTGTGTATGTCAGGTTAACGTTTCAAAGGCAAACTCAAGTAAATAACTTGTTTAAAATAACAAGCACAAAAATTTTTAGCTTCAAATCACATTATTTCGCACATATATTAGGCACACTTATGTTATTTTTGTCACATCAATTAGTCATTGCCTAGCTTTCAATAAACTATCTATGAGCTTAATCTCAATGCACATTTTGTCTAGCATCCATACCAAGAATGGCAGTGGACCTATCCACTTACCCAATACTATTAGATTTGCATGTGCTTCGCTTGCAAGTGGTGTATTTAAGCTTTAACTCAGAACTGGAATGTGTCAGGGTTTATGTAAAAGAAACTGAGATTTTTACAGATCTATACATACAATTTTTAGATGTTCAGTTCATCAACCTACCTCACAGAGAACCTAATGTTCAGACAGAAAGTTACCCAAAGTCCCTCTGTAAGAATGTTTCTTTCACAAGGTAAAACTGGTATTTGGTAAATTAAAATACTTGCTCTGATTTTTTATCCTGCATCGGCTGAGTTAGTTTTCTCCAGGGATTGTATGCAGAGTCTATACTGTAGAGGCGCATGTGCATGGCCAACACGTGGAACAGCTGATCTGAAAAGTGAAGAACACAGATTGCTGATTATTATGTACAATAATATGAAATATTTTACTTTTGGTTGCCATCATTTATTTTACAAGGTTCTGAAAAGTACTACCTCATTCCAAATAAGCTGGTACCCGAACAAGCATCTTGTCATTTAGTTATTTATTAAAAAAGGTTTTGAAGAGAACTATATTTCAAGAGGAGGCAATGAACTTACACTTCTATATGAAAAAAACATTCTCCCCTGAAACTGTGAAACAGCAAAAGGCTGTTCAGAAAGCTTTGACTAGATATCGGTTGTTTCAGTGCTTGTACAATACCTGCTCCACATACTTAATTACAGGTTTTTTATGTGTGGGGTTTTTTTTTTGGTGTTTTGGGTTTGGGTTTTTTTTTTTTAAAATCCCATTTCTTGTGCTGCTATTTTGCTAAGGTTCCATGCTCCCTTCACTTCCCTCTCCAGTTTAGACAAGAAGCCATGATTTTCTAAACACCTCTTCTGAACAGAGACTCTATACCTTTAGCATACAGCTTCTAATCCTCTCTCTCACAGCTAAATCCTGTGCACAACTCGTGAAATTAACCTAAAGCTGCTAGAAGTTCTGGTCTATAGCAGGATCACTTCAGCACCTCATCCTTAAAAGGTTATAATTCCTTCTGCCTTCATAAGGTTATTTTGTAGGTAACTTGTGGAAGAGAAAAAACCCAACTTCTGACCCCAACGCTGAAAGAACAGCAGTCTTTAAAACTGCAGAGATTTGTCTCTACAACCTGCAGGCAAAGTTTGCTGATATTCATCAACTCAAAACCTTGTGTACATTCACTGTGTCAACAATATCATTTGCAAAACACTTCTGGAACCTTTTGAAGAAAGGATGCTTAGTTTATTATTCATGCACATTAATGCAGTATCATATATCACACTGCACAGTTTTCCTTTCCTGTGAATCACATGATCAATGTGATTTCTGTGTTTATAATACAGTCACAGTTTGGGGAAAATGCATCAGTTTCATCTTCATAGGTTGATATGAAGATCAAATTTTAAAATACTATTTCTCTCAATTTTGCTCACTTTTTTCCTCCTGTCACATTACATCTTGCTATTTGCTACCATGTTTGCTTCTCCTGCTCCCTTTTCTGGGATCCTGCTTCTTTCCTCCCTCTCATCTTGACTTTTTCCCTTAGTATCTTGCCATCTCCTCCCCCCTCCCTTCTTTTGTTTGAACTGATCCCTTTGCCTCCAGCTCCTAATCTCTCTCCCTTCTCTCTACAACCCACTTGCTCAACCTACGCACTCTCTCACAGGTCCTCTTTGCAAAGTAGAAATAGCAGCTATTAATTTATTTTCCATAAATAGACAATTACTCAGAGGTATGCAATGGCCAAAAAAGTCGCATGATGAAGTCAGCTGACTGCCAGAGCCCGAGGGCTGTAATTAGCTCCTGGGGTTTGTAAAATAATTGGAGATGTAGATGGCATTGGAATTGATTGCTGTCACCTGCTTTCTGAACAAAAACAGGCAATGAGGACAAAAGCAGTCATTTTTTCTCCTGGCAGGAGACTCTAGCAAAACATCGCTTTGGTGACAACCCTCAAAACCCTGAAAATATACTGATATTTCATCTAAATAATTAAAAAAACTCCAGTATGGCTTTATTTGGAATGAAACCCATGAAAGTATCCATTCCTGCCCTCTTGCCTCTCCACTACTAAAAGGAATGTCATTTTTTTCTGAACTGTTCCTTGCCCCAAACAGCAATGGACAGCTGTGCAAAACCAATAGTGCTTAGCATAATTAATTAACCCTCTGTTCCTTTAATAGCTGTTTTCCTGAGCTTTTACTAATACAAAATGAAGCAGGCGAGCATCACACTGTAGCACTGGAGAATTTATTTCTAATCTCCAAGCGTGTACCATTTATGGAATCAAGATACATTCTGCCATGGACCGAACAGAGAAACCCAGTTGAGCAGTTCTATGAGACAGAATTTGTGGGTGATGAAGGCAGCTCCTGCTCCTTCGCAAGACAAGGTGTTTGGTGCAGGTTTAGGTAGGGTCGGTGCACTGTGTTACGAGGGTCTGCTGCAGAGCAGTTAGGTATTAGCTTTAACTTTGATTCATATCTAAAAGTTATGAAAATAACTCTCTTGTTCCATATACACATTGTTGCTCTTGGTACATTCTTTTCAACTCCTCCTGTACCAGCTCTACCTCCCAGTGTTATCCTGCTGTGAGAGGAGCCACCAACTCAGCTGGAATTGGTCCTTCCAAAGGGTAAGGCCCTGTCTTTGCACAGAGACGGAAGCTATTAGGGGAAGTGTTCTAATGCTGCTCCTCTCATAAAAAACAAAAGACAATGGGTACTTTGTCTACAAACCCATGTGCCAGCACTAGCACCTGCAGTTGCATTCTTTGCTGGTTTTAGTACGAAAGCACACTGACTTTGCAGATGTTGACAACGCTCTTAAAAATATTCTGCTATGCCAAAGTGCATAAAGGTGATTCCACAGCTCCTTTCATGGCTAGCACGGTATGCACAGGACAAAAGATGACGAAATTCAGAGAGATCACCAGATAGGGATTTGATAGATGAACAGCAGAATTTATAAAAATGCTGTGCTGAACTGACAAAAAAGAGTGATTGAGAAAGTTACATGCAGGTGTAGGTTTTGGTCTCACTAGTGATCTTGGTGTGGTCTTTGTCAAAGCAAGCCCAAATTTCGATATGAGTTTTGCTGCCTTTTTGTCTCTTTTTTTTTTTTCCTGGTCTCTTGACTATAAGCTCTCAAGTTACCAAAGTTGAAATCAGAGGATTTTTTCCTGTTATTAATTCCACTTCTGCAATGTGCTGTAATAACAATGACAAAAAGTTAAGGGATTATCTGACTTTGTTTTGCTTGCAGAAGTCTCAATGGATTGATTCCTCAAGGGCATAACACTGCTGTCATGAAAAACCCTACTTCACTCTTTAGATCCAGTCTGCTCCTTTCATTCTATGAATTAGTATTTATTCTATGAATTAGTATTTACAGTGGTAAAAGATCACAGAACAGTGACACAGCAGTTCACCACAAGTGGAACTGAAAACATCCTTGCCTCAACTGCTGTGTGCACATCACACCACACTAGAGATGTGACACCCTTCTCCCTAAGTTTGCTGGGACCGTCAAGAAGAACGTAGGTTACAACAAAAAACACCTGATACAAACAGATGGGACTTGATTGTTAATGAGGAGACTGAGGAATCTCTCTCCTTGTAGAGTTTTATATAGTCCACTTAGCAACAGCAGCTGCAAAGATCTGCTGACAGCATCTTCCCATTCATCACTGATCCAGTAGATTGGAATCAGTGAAGAAAAAAAATGCAGGGCCAGGAAAAGCCTATTAAGGCATTAAGACATGAACAGTCTTTACAAAATCTTAAACCTTAATTGCTGATGAAGCATCTAATTGTCCTTGACACCAAACTTGCCAATGTTTGAAGTCAACTTCACCAACAGAATTCTAACGATATCTATCTTTGCCTCTCTGTTGGTATGAGGCAAACCACGCTTTTTAGGAAATAATTAGGATCATCTGTTGGTGAGAGAAACTGCTTTTTTAAAGTTAGCATGAACAGATGGGCACCAAAGATCTACAGATTGCCAGCTCCTGACTGAAAACACAAACCAAAACAAAAAACCCCCCACAAAACCAAACCAAAAAGCCCCAACCAACCACAGAACCTGCCATACTGAGGCAAAAAGCATTCCTGAAAACTACTTTTGTTCTTTCTATTTTCAGTGGCTGCAGAGAGCTGGGCAGGAATCTTTGCAATCACATTAATAGATTACAGGAAGGAGGCAGTTGCAAATGAGCAATTCATAAAAGAACTAGGTTTTTCTTCCTACAGGAATGCACCATACTTGGAGCGACTAAGTATCACTAGCCACGCTGATAAAATGGCAACCGCAATTACTATCAATGTGGTTAACAAATTTGATCCAGAAGGTTCATGAAAGAACTTAGAAAATGCTTCATTGTCAAGATATCTTTCTGTGCTCACAAAAACGCTGAAAAGAACTGATATGAACATCCTAATCAAGACGGATGACACAGCTGAGCCACACACAAATGCAAAACACAGGCTTCAAACAAACAGGAGGAGAAAAAACAAACTCAAATCAAACCCTCCAGTGGAACAATATGGTTTCACAATGGTTGGAACCATCACAGAAGATATGAAGGTGCTGGACATTCTATTTAAGGTGAGCTTACTCAAGTCTTAGTACTTTTTTGATGACCATTTTGTCAAGTAATGTCCTTTCCAAATAATGCAGCTGATCCCGAAATGCCAGACTCAGCTATCTGTGGGAAGCATAAGAATAAGGAACTCCTATACAGGGAAACTGAAACCAGGGGACAAGGTGATAGAATATTTAATCCTTCCCAAAAACCTCTAATCCTATAATTATTACAAAGGGAAAAAGGAAAAAAGAAAAGAAAGCAGCCAGAAAAAAGGACTATTTAAAAACTAAAAGGAAGACAGGACTAAATTCATTTACAGGTAACTTGTAAATTTTGTGGAACTGTTCACCCACCATTGCAAGATTACCGGAGTAACAATGACAGAAAACCACGTATACACAAGTTAGAGAGACATAAGACTCGTACAGAGAAGTCCTACTTATTCAGCCTTAGTATTGTGTTCTGCAAGTCTTCTATAAATACAAAACAACGAAAACAAAAAGCAAAACAGCAGATCTCAAACTTCACAAAACAGAGAAATAAGATCTGTACCATTGGTATATATCCTAATTATCCCCTAAACCTAGGAGAATTTTCAAGGCAACAGAATCTCACACTGTAACATGGTCCTTAAACAGGACTTGATGTTAAGGCAGTAAGTAAACAGGACTCCACTGGCATGGTTTGGCTGCGTACTGTTTAGTAGCACAGGCACATGCAAACACACGCAGAGCACTGTAAACCTTAAAATGGCAATTTTACTGCCATATTCATCATTCTTCTTGCAGAGGCTCGATCACTGACACTAACTGCTACATTAATCATTCTTAATTTTACACCCCAAGAGCAGCTGCCCTTATGGTGCAAGCCACTAAAACAGGTCTTGACCTACTTGTTCCCACTGTCTCCCCTGACGCTTGCTGCTCTAACAGCTCACCTGGGACACCATGCTCTTTTCTGCAATATCTAGCCACCAAACTTTACAGTTGTTACAAGACTAAAACAGAGCGGTATGCTTAACCACAAGAGACAGCTCACCATCTCAGGCCTAAGAAAAACACGAACGGGTTCTATTTTAGACTACTTCTGCTGACAGGACTGATGTTTAATAAACAAAAGCAGTTTCAACACTGTGCCAGAAAAACTAACAAAGCAGTATTCAGGGCCGAGATGGGGTATGGATTTTTAAAATCATTCTTTCCTCACTGCGTAAGACACTGAAGAAGTCGAAAGTACATTTTAACTAAAACTTTAAAACCAGGATTACCTCTTGGAAAAATAAGAGAGTATGGAAAGATAAAGTCTACCATGGAACACTTACCTAAAGAACTGCAAATTTTTATCTCTAAAGGCACCAATATGAAAGGGACAATGAAGGAAACAAACAGTTTAATGAAAACAAACCCTGATATAGAAGGAAAAGTAATCCTACTCCCACAAGTCATATTTAGCCTGACGTCCAATATCAAATCGAACACTACTAAATGCAAGTACTGTACAGGTCTGTTCTAGGAGAACCCCACTAACTTACGCTAAAAAGGAGCCTCTTTTAATGCACTATTAACTGTGTGTAGTTTGCTATGTAACACTTCTACAGTAAGTACCAACGGAGAACATGAACAGCACGTGAACATTTCAGCAGCAAATAGATGACATTCATGTCTCCATGCAACAACAGGCTGCTGTAGGTAGCACCTTTCACCGGAAAGCTTTAAAGGTCATCCGCAATTCTTCTGACGTGCAAGGCAGATACTAAAAATACCAACAGGAGTGACCTACAGCTAAATCAGAAGATTTACCTTTCTACTCAAAAATATGGAAAAAAGCAGGCGCATTGTGTTTAAATGCTGTCCCTACCCCTTCACCAGAAATACGCACTAGAATCCTTAAAGTAATGCAACTGCTAAAGGAAAAAGCACTATTCCATGTACAACACACTCTGTAAGCAAATTACACAAGAGTTTGAGAAAGGAACAGAAAAGTATTTTAGTAACCAAAATGCAATGGATTGTAAGTAGAAACAAAGGAAAAAAAAAATCAAGAACTCTTACTGCATTTAAAAAAAAAATCATCAACACATTTTTCAATTACAGGAAATACTCCACCCATTTCAGATGAAGCCCTTGTGTGCGACCACATGAAACAGCTGAATCACATCACGGGAAAAAAATACTCTCTAAACATATCCACAATTCTGTAAACAAGGATTTGGAACAAAGTTTTTTGTACTCGGCTATTTTACTTTTTACACAGACAACTAATGCACAGTTTAACAGCAGATTTGCTGTTACCAAAAAGCAATGGGGAGCAGTTGGCATCACGACAAAAACCGTTATCTTTCTTAGATGTGTATGAAGCTTTTAAACAGGTACGTACAACGCAAATTTCAGACCAGTAAGATGTCAAACATCTCACAGGAGGTGAGTGAGCGTCTGTGTGGTACTTAGTTGCTGGCTGGATTAAACCATGACAGTATGTTAAAGATGTAATAAATGCATTTCATTCCACTTTTATCTTAAAAAAAAATTCTATAGAGAAGCTGAAACAACCTGACTTTGAAAAACTAATCAGTAAGATAAAAATATGACCTTACAGATTACAGGCCCCTTCCCTGCACACATACTTCTAAACTTCACATTCTTTTGTAAAGATCCTGTGTGACTAAGTAAATACAGGGGTACACACTCACTGTGTGTAATGTCATGATAAAGTTCTTCAACTGAAATATTTCAAAAGCTTTTCAATTTTAAGCTGAAATCTCCATCCTAAGCTGCTAATCATGGTCTTCCAAATAACATGCCTGCGAAATAGGTAACACATCCAGTACGTTGCTAAAATTCAGAGAGTGTCCATCTTAGTAAGTGAGCATACAATTAAAAATACATCATAGTCCAAGTAGAAATTATATGTAGAGCCTTGATTTTATTAAATTCTTCAATATTGCACACAGTGACCTACGGATGTTCCTTTAGCACGTGCATTTTTCATAGAACAGTCTGTGTTGGAAGGGACCTTTACAGTTTTAGGTACTTGGCTCTGCTGGGAAAAGGAGAAAATGATGGGGGGGGAAAACACTGTGCAGTAGGGTTTAAAGCTGCTTTTCACAAGTCACAACACGTAAGTTAAAGCAATTGAACTATATTTCCTGGCACTAACAGAAGGCTCTTAGCCTAGAGAGGATGTGGACAGCATAGCACGTGATGGCCTTTCTTTGGCAGTTCATCACCTTAAATGATGAGGAAAGCTTCGTCTACAAGTCATGTACCAAAAGGCAGAGGTGGGCCCAATCTTTCTGACATTTTTACTACTGAATCTGCTGCTACTGCTGCATGAGCTTGATTTAAACAAGCATCAGTAGTAGCAGTATCCTGGCAGGCTTTCCAATTTTTCCTTAAAACAGAAAACGTCCATTCCCAACAGTTTATATTCCAGTAAAAGACTGAAATATTTTCTGATAAGAAAGAAAAAAAAAAAAGGGGGACTTCTATCAACCACAAGTGCTTTATTTACCAAATATTAAAGATTTCAGAAAAATGAAGATTTGAGAGTATCTACCAAGGAAAATTTGCAAAAAAACTCTTCTGTCAGAGGAAGACCTAGGGAAATGAAAGACAGGGGACTTGGTAGCTGTAGATTTCTAAGTATGAGATCTAGTCATGAGCTACACTAGCACTCACAGAAACAAATTTCTTTACTATTACTAGCAACAGCCAGGGTGAAACAAAGCTTTCCTGCTTTAGCCTTAAAGTACTTCTAGTTTTACCCATAAAAAGTAGAAATTATTAAAGAAGTATCACATGGACACTATGACGATTGATTTCTAAATAGATTATGCTCACAACACATGAACAGCTCTGATGAATAATTTGTGCAAATTAGATTTCAGATTTCTGAAATTGCAACAAAACCCAGAAGACCCATTATGGCAGAATAAAAGGTTCTTAAAAGAAGCAGCAGCTGGCAAAATTTAGAAAAGGTTAGAAAGAAGTAGACATCTTTGTTCACTAATAATTTATATTGCACTTCACAACATAAAACTTACTTAAACATGATCTTTTCCCAGCTGTGCTTGCACCTCCTGAACATAAATTGCCTCCTCGATGGACCAGCTCAAGTTCCAAGTTTGTTCTGCAAGAAAAACATAAGTGTTGACCAGAACACCATTATTCAAGCTTCTAGGAACATTAAAGAGTCACCACAAACTCCCAGCATACACTAAAAAGAAGAATGCTGTGAACTAATCTTTAGTGTTAAATGCTGCCAAAATATGACTCAGAATAAAAAAAACTTTATCAAGATACCGCCATACGTGGATTGAAGTGGTTTGATTAGCAAGTACTGTATTAAGTGAGCTGCTGCAGTTGTGACTGAGGAATTTAAAAACATTAATTCCGAGGCTTTTTTCTGTATGCATAAACTCCGCTTTGGTAGTAAGGGAGTTTATGTGCAAATCTGAAAAGACAATATACAGATTGGCTAAATTTCAATCCAGATATGATTGGACAGATATGTCCAAAAAGTGTTCTTTTTTGGCAGGGCTTTTGTTTTCCTTTAAACAAAGAGACAGTACAAGGGATATGACATCAAGTAACTAAGTATGAAAAGGGTCTAAATTATAGTGGAATTACTGACCTTTAGAGATAAGTTAGTTAATAAAAGCCTTGGAGGTTAATTCTGAATGAAACGCTGCTATTCACTGCAGCTCATTAGTATGAAACAAGAGTTGTGCCAGTCAATCTCTGCATGTCACACAGATGTTTTCTTTTTTAGTATTATTGTGATCTGATACTCAGACATCAATGGTTTAGGCCAAATCTCAGAGCTTTGTTTAATTTTTGAATTGGATGTTTCAGTACTGTGTTATCTTTTACCCCCAAGACTTGGAGCAAACAATTCACGTTCTGTTCTCCAGGAGTTTGTTTTAATAAGTCAACACACATTAATAGAATTATATTCCTTCATTTTAATTATTCTGAAATGTTATTTTGCTAATTTAATCCAAACCGCAAAGCTCAGTCTAAACATATTTTGTTCTTTAACCAAAAAAATCAAACAATTTTAGGTTCACTCTAATGTGTCTGAATACATATTAAAATCTATTCTAGAATTTTAGGCACATAATACAGCAAAGCCAAGAGCGCGCACACACACCCCCACCCCCATATTTTTAAGAAGAAAGTAGAGGATGACTATTCCATTAAAAACAAATTATATTTCAGGAATTTCATCTCCATCAGCTTGAAAGAAAAATACATTTTTGATATGCAGTGTTTGTTAAGATACTTTCCTATGTTTTTAAAATAGTAACATTTCGGAATATTACTATCCCTAAGTTTGCAGCTTATGCCACCCATTTCTGAAGGAATGCTTTAATCCTCTCTACTCAGAAAAGGCAATTTAACATTGATAATGTGCCTGCTCAGAGCTCCATCTGGTTGCTGCTGATAAGGGCATCTGTGTGACAGGGGAATTTTCCACCCTTCAGGCAATTTGCAGTGCTCACTGAACTTCTAAAAATCTACCAGCAAGGAAGCAGGGATAGGGATTTCATATTAGTGAGCAAAACAGCAACTGTAGATCAGTGTGTGCTACTTCATCATGGGAATATAAAGGAAATCAGCATGTTTTATTTCTACAAACCTTCTGATAACTAATTTGTAGAACAAAATTAAATGGCAGCCTTCCATTAAAACCAAGATAATTAAGATTTAAATCAATAAAACTCCCTGAATGTCTAGAAACAACTTTCTAGATCTAAAATTTTTCACCAAGAAATATGTACATTTTTGCAAGACAAACCTCAGGGACAATTCTGAAAAAAAAATCCTATTGATACGAGTGAGATGATCTATGGTACTTTTTTTTTTATAAGGAAAGTAAGGAGAGACATTTCTGGAAACATACTCTGTCACACATATCATACCAACTTTCACCTCCCACACTACTTCAGCTCCCCCTGCTCCTCAAAGACAGCAGCTTAAAGTTCAGCTTTCTTGGAAATGTGAATATTAGCCTTTTCCTCTAAGACAGCTCTTTCAAGACATACCTAAACTTTGGCATAAAAGTGCACAGTAGTGAAAGCATCTTCTGTGAAATTGAAGACTTCTCCTTTATACAATGTTCTACATCAGGTAGAGCCCTAAATCATGTTTGAAAAACTAGTGTAGCTCCTCCCTAATGCAAGCTCCCTTCTGCCATGATGATCTGAGTACCATCTGCCCTCTACTGAAAAAAAGCAGAGCTCTCAGTGCCTAACCTCCCATCAGTGAAGAAACACGTGGGGGATCTGACAGAAGAGTCAAACAGAGTGGTCTCTGAAAGCATCCTTTGCTATCTCAGCACCCTCAACATGAAGGGAAGAGAAGAAGAAAGAAAATCTATAAGAGTGACTGTTTCTTCTATCTAGAAATCTTTGTATCATTCATTGGAGCAACAAATACTGTAGAACACTGGCTTTATCTTCCTCACTGACAGAAAAAACAGAGAAGATGGATTTTGCTCAGCTGTACAGACTCCTGATTAAAAAGCAGCCCTACTTCATCCCTTCTTGGGGACTTTCATTAAAGGAACATATTGAGGGTAGGGAGGATGATTGCATATTTCTCAGAATTCATATCAGGACAGAGTAGGGAGAAGTAAGAATGCAGTGTCCTGTCCAGAAAGGGAACATATTTGGATGAGCCTCCTCCTTCTACTGGGACACAGCAATCAAGTTAAGGACTGCCATTTTTTCCACTTCACAAAGACAACATATATATAAAACAGCCAGATACTGAGGCACAGACTGGAAAGAAAGAACGCAAGGTTTGCACGTTAGTCTACATGTAGCTGACAGCAAAACCAAAGGCATTGTTTACACAGCCAACAAAAGCATGAAACCTTTTACTACACAATACAGACACAGCTCTCCAAGATACTCCCACACATGACAGTCATCGATGCTGTTAATGCGGAGCTAAAGCTAGGCACACAGAATTTGTGAATGACACACTATACTCAGCTCATAAATGTCAGCAAAGACAAGGAGGGATGCATACGAAACTAGCCGAAGTTTAACAAGGTAAGACTGTAGGGAAGGGGGGCAGTAGCGAAGGAGCTGCTCTTCTAGCTGTCAGTATGCCAAGAGCCCGAGTGCCTCTTGCTAGGAAGAGACAAGGGCTAGCTATTCTACTAGGTGGCACAGAATTTGCTTGTAATTTCTTTTCTCTGCTACCAGTGACATCTGTCTGAGTAAGCAAAGGTGAAGTACGAAAAGCAAGTTCCCATTTTCCTGAAGCAGAAAGGAATAAGCTGCAGCGAGTGGCTACATCTTGTTTAACCAGTAGTATTCCCATTCCAGCAGGCAGAAATGCACTTCAAAGCTGGCCTCCAGCTGTAAACTAGCATCTTAAGAAGACTGCAAATGATGTCATTTTCTGATTGAAAATGGAACATGACTTAAGAAGATTAAGAGAGTAATTCACTTGCAAATATACGGAGTCAATAAAAATATCATTGCATTCAAATGCTTACGCTTAAACAGAGGCTACTTACCATCCCGACCACTTCATTTGTATGTTAAATAACAGGAAGAAATGAGTAACAGCTGGTCTGACCAAAACCAGTGAAATGCTTCAGAATACATGAAAATAGGAATGTTCAAAAGGGAACTGGTTGGCAAGGAACTCAAGGATACCATTACAACAAAAAGAATTGGAGGGAAATAAGGAAAAAAGAAGCTGAATGACAGGAAGTAACTTCCAGAAAGCAAGTTACTTCAGCCTGTAATTTAAATTGTGGAAGGTCGATTGTTTGGATACTTAAAATTAAAGAAAACATACTAAAAGCATACAAAGACAACTTTCTCAGTGTGGGAGATGACCACCTCACTTATGTTTTTATTTCTGTAGATACAAACTGTAAGATGATATTAAAATGTCTTTTTAAAAGTTTAAAAGTTTTTAACCTGCAGTTCTTATGCAATTATCTAGTAGAAGCCTGTAAATCTGGACTGCTGAATTGAAAGGTAATTTGTAGCTGATCTGCCTGGCACCCTCCTAAGTTACCTTATGAGTTATGGTAACAATACAGAGGGCTGGATCCAACACCTGAAATGCTTCAGCCATGGATAAACGGAAAATTGCTGACACAAGCCCAGCGTAACAAGAAGAGGTCACAACAAGTACAGGTGGCATATCCTAATCTTAGGGGTCAACCACGAGTCCACTCTCCAGCACTGCAAGCAGCAATGAAATGCTGTTCTGGTTTCAGGTATTTTTAACTCTTGGATGGAAAAAAAAATTTTGGTCTTAAGGTGTTAATGTAAACATAGTAAGATATAGATGCAATTAAGCTATGTTTAGCTAGCATTTTTTAAATTATGTAACATTGCCCCCAGAAATAAATTGTAACACCATTTTTGGTACCTCATATGGCATGTCAAGTCAAGGTCATTAATAATCATACTTTCACATGAGAAACAAATTTTGAATCCTTTATATTTTTGGAAGGATATTAAATTGTATTGTCCAAGCACATCCTTGCTGAAAACCCTCAACATTATATATCCTTGTATAGCATATACTATGTAAAGTAATAAAGAACAATCTTTTAACTTGCTATGTATAAAATTTAATTGCCCTTCTTGATCAAGGCACAGTTAACATGCTCTAAAAGAATACAGATATTGATTTTAAAAGAATTACAAAATAAGGTAGGTTGAAAGAGAATTCTGGAGATCACATGGTCCAACCTTCTCTCAGAAGCTGAACCTCAGATCTGATTCTTCCGAGTCCTGCAGAGCCAAGTCTTGAATACTTCCACTGCATGTATACTAAAGACACTCAGCAACTGAAGTTTATGAAACTGGTAAAAAATGCTACCAGATGATGTCAGTGGTATGCTTGCAGCTTCCCTGCACTCAGCACCTTCCCTGCAGGCCTCAGTAAGTCAGAGTTTAGAAAACTATTTGCTTAATGTGTATTTCAACTTATGGGAACAGCCTGCACTACAGTAAATCTGAACAGATTACCCACTCAGAGCATTTTAATGTTAAGAGTATAGACGGAGGGAGGGACTGTTTCATTTTCTTGGAGACAGTGTCTGAGACACTGACAGCTAAAAACTGTAATCAAGCATCACAGAGAAAATATTGGTAGTTTGGTGACTTTTTTAGAAGTCTAATTCACATGGTGAGAAATCCCTGGTTGGTGATGTAGAAAAGGCTCCTTCTGTCATCCCCATTTAAGTAAATAAAACTAATGTCTGACAGATTAAAAACACCCTGTGATTTAGAAACCAGCAATATGGCAATAATCTAATTCTGCTGAACAGAGAACACTTGGCAGTTTGAGAAAGGAAGGCAAAAAAAGAAATACAGCATAAAATTTTGATATAGGGTAAGCAAAACTTTGAATAAAGAAGAAAACTAAATAAGCAGAGGTTATAAAAAAAATAAGGTCTTGTACCACTGCTGCATAAACTAAAAATTAACTGAAAGGCACATCTTTCCATCTTGCATATGCCTGCATATGAAAAACGGAAAATGTAAGCTCGCTGTACGAAATACTCAGAAAGTACTTTTTGGAGAGGATGATTTTTTTTTTTTGGAAGAAGAAAACTACCTAGTGAGTAATAGCATTAGTGAGAAACACAAAATTAAAAACATACCCACCTGGCTACTGAATACATAAACAGAAAATCATTGTCAGGTGATCCAGGACTCTTACTGTAATCTGTATACTTCTTCTGTGTGGTACTTTTTATATCTTTCATTACAGATTCCATTTCTTTACTGAGATTGGTTTCAGACTATGAACAAAGACAAAAGGCGAGTAGTTAACTTTAGCTGAAGAAATGCAGTAGCTAATCACAAAGCGCAGCATATTCATATTTATAAAAACACATTTGCAGGTTATGAAAAAAATATATTAAAAGCCAATATTCTAACAGAAGTGTTATTCTGCAAGTTATTCTGATTTGTTCTGAATATGAAAACAGTTTTGTCCATCTTCTAAGCTCAAGAATCTCACTACTTGGATTATTTTAACATGTATTTGCATTGCACAGGTACATAAAAGTAGCACAAAGCATCTCCCATCAAAACTGAAAGGCTAGCAGAATTTAATGGAATTAATTCTGTCATTCAGAAAGACCTCACGAAGCTTTGTAATACATGAGCATATGCAAACTCTGCTGTCTGTAAAATATAATCCATACCTTAAAATGTTCTTAATAGATGTCATTTAAATAGCTCTCAGTTACAAGGATATTTGTACATTGCAGAGAAATGATAAAATAATTTTATAGCACATGACTAAATTATATGTAAATTGCTATGGAGAGAAGTGAAAGTGCACTTCATAAAAAACTGTATTAATCACATTTTGTCATAGCTTTTTTACTGTTTTAGTAGGTAATGCAATGAGTGCTGTAAATATTATAAATTTCTTTATAGGAAATAAGTAGTATGCTATCTTCTTATCAGAAGGAAATGAAGTTTCCCAGGTTGTTGAGTTTCTAAGAGGTCACAAATACATCAATGTAAAAAATGAACAGTAGAGGCAAATTAACAAGGATCTTTCTGCCTTACACTGATGCTTACTGGGAAAGTTCCCAGCTGTTCTTGAAGATCTTCCACCTCTTGGACGAGATCTTGCATACACTTGTTACTATGACTTTGCCAAAGGCTTCTTTCCATGTTGTTTCCAGGATAACAGGGAAGAACACTGTTAGCAAACTGCCTACAGAGGGGACAGGTAAATTCTCCTTTGTCCACTGAAAAACCCTGAAGAACCTGGTCATTCTAAAAGAAAATAAAGAAGATGTAGCTGAAATCTGCACAAGATTATACTTTTTAGTTTGGTATTTCAGGTGCACACCTAAAGAACTAAGTCTAAAATCAAAAAAAGTAAAGAAAGAATAATTGGAATAGTTCCTCACTGTAATGAAAACAGTCTTAACTACTAGAGACTGTCTTACAAGTCTCCAACCCATTTTCCTAATGTTTAAGTACCCTTCATTGTCAACAATATCCCCATAATAAACTAAAAATACTTCAATGGGGTATGTTGAACATGTCACGTGTGTTGTCTCTTTCTAGCAATTCCCAACAAAGTTTGAGATTCCCTTGATATCATCTTTTAGCTTCTCAAAAGGCAATTTTATTTTCAGTCATGAGAACTGTTTGAAGATATTTCTCAGAAGTAGTGCACAGAGTGAAAAACCTGATCAAGTAGCCACTGGAGGGCAGCAAGACAAATCCCCTGATTATTTCTTCTTTATCACAAAGGATTAAGAAATGGACACAGAAGTACGTGCTTGGGAAGCAGGGACATCTCCCAAGTACTCCTGTTGCTGGCCAGCAACCTTGCTTCAGCTTTGTCAATTGCCTCAAAGGTCTCCCACTCCTGGCAGAACTGCTGAATTAGTAGTGACCATAATTTCAGCTTCAGGCAATCACCCCAGAACACGCTGAGGCATTCTGGTGAGCCTGCTTTTACGTACCTTTCCGCATGTCGATCACCAATTGTACTACCTAAAAATAAATGTTTTATGCAGATGAACACAAGTCTATATAAATTATTTCAGTACTAAGAATGCTAGGAGTCAAAATGAATATGCACTCATCTAGGTAGTAGTAAGACGTGCTAGGATCAGAAGTTTGCTGAAACAATCTAGAAAGCCTCAGGAATACAATGAGATGGAATTAACAGTTTATTTCCAGTTTAAGTGAGAATCCACCAGGAAAGAGACTTCAGTGCCTATATGATCCAAAAGAGTACTTTTCCAAAATTCTGCAATATTAGATTCCACCATGAAACCGCCAGCTTTATTTAATTATCATGATGATGCAATTGCCCCTGGAAAACCCCTTTACAGTCATACGGAAAAGAACAATTCATCATGGGATCCAATAAAAGTGGCTCAGCTTCCAGTTTCTCTAGAGGTAAATTTCACAGTATGACCAATGCTGCTTCTAAAATTACAAAATATTACTCATGATTTTCTCAAAATAGAAACAAATCAAAACAACTTAGGAACAAATAAAACTAAAGAAATATCACATCAAATAATCTTGAATGAAAAAGCAGTTTCAAATGCAACAAGAAGTCATCATTTAGTCTTTATTTTATTACACTGAAAAATACTGTAAGAAACGATTGCTTAAAATCCGATGACTTCTACTACTGCTGAGCTTGCGGTGATATTCCATGGTGCATTGGGCTGCAAGAGGCTGAGGGGGGCAAAGGTGGCCAACATCATCAGTGGAACACAACCCTGTTTACCAATGCCATGTGAAAACAAGGATGTCTTTTCTAGCCAACTATTTTTGAGGCCTGACTAACAAACTCTGTTTTAAAATCATACATAGCAGTAATTTCCCAACAGTCTTTTCCAAGCAGAAAAAAAATAAAAAAGCATAATTCACAAGAGTTAAACAATTTTAGCTCATTTCTCTAAACTGCGTTATATACATACCTTACACCATAAGAACATATACCATTTACTGGAGATTAAAAAAAAAAAATCTAACTTTTTAGAGGAATTAACCAAAAGAAAAGTTTGTATTTGTAAAATTCTCCTCATTTTTATTTCTGTTTTTCTGTAAGAAGAGAATGTTAAGCATCAAACAGCAAGTTGTGAAACAGAAATGAAAAGTATAAAGAATATTTCACCTGGGGAAAAAAAAAAAAGGGTAAAAAAAGTAATTTAATGTTTTAAGCACAGGATTAATTTAGTCAAGGAGTTTTTCTAATCTATCAGAATACCTTAAAACAAAGTACTTCTGTTAATAATGTCAAGATGTAATAAGAGATTTAGTATCTACAGTTGTTGGAACATAATAGAAACATCTTGTCCATTCATGTAAACCCAATCTTTCTTTCTCCAAACTGAGCAGCATAAATCCAAGTCCCTTCAGCAAGAACAGTTCAGATCCAAATAAAAAAGATGATCTCCAGTTTTACTTACCCGTAAAGATTCCATGTAAGATTTGTGACAATCTATGTGTAAAGTGTGACCACAAGTTTGTACATAAACACCTCCTTCCCAGCCTATTGACACTGCTTGCAGGCAGGAACTCTAAGACAAAGCAACAACAGCAAGAAAACAGATCAGCTATATACACATATAAAGGTATAAAGGTATTTACCACAACTTATTTTAAGATTTAAAAAAATATACATTTTATTTGCATGCTATCTAATAATATGGATCACTCACCAGTTATGGTCAAGGACAAAAATCAATTTCTGATTCAATCAGGGGAAAAATCAATTTAATTTGCTACCAATCAAGTCAGAGTAGGACAATGAGAGACAAAACCAGATCTTAAAACACCTTCCCCCCACCCCTCCCTTCGTCCTGGGCTCAGCTTTGCTCATGATTTCTCTACCTCCTCCCCGCCACCAGCACAGGGGGACAGGGAGTGGGGGTTGTGGTCAGTACATCACATGTTGTCTCTGCTGCTCCTTCCTCCTCAGGGGAGGACTCCTCACACTCTGACCCTGCTCCAGTGTGGGGTCCCCCGCCTCCCATGGGAGACAGTCCTCCATGAACTTCTCTGACCCAAATCCTTCCAATGGGCTGCAGTTCTTCACAAACTGCTCCAGCGTGGGTCCCTTCCACAGAGTGCAGTCCTTCAGGAGCAGCCTGCTCCAGCACAGGCTTCCCACAGAGTCATGGCCTCTTTTGGGTGCATTCACCTGCTCTGTTGTGGGGTCCTCCCCAGGCTACAGGTGGGTCTCTGCTCCCCCATGACCCTCCACGGCTGCAGGGGCACAGCCTGCCCTCTCACCATGGACTGCAGGGGAACATCTGTGTGCTCTGGCCCACCTCCTCCCCGCCTTTCCTCACTGACCTAGGTGTCTGCCTGGTTGTCTCCCTCACATCCCACTCTGATCTCTACTGGAGGTTCCATGTCAGGTTTTTCTGCTCTTAAACATGTCATCCCAGCTACCATCATCGCTGACTGGCTTGGCCATGGCCACAGGTGGGTTTGACTTGGAGTAGGGGCAGCTTCTAGCAGCTTCTCACAGAAGCCACCCCTGTGGCCCCTCCCCCGGTAACAAAACCCCACCACACAAACCCAACATAGTTGTGCAGAGTTGAGAATTCAGCAGAAGAGACTGAAATCTTCTGCTGGTCCCTCCTTCCCATCCACTCGTCCTCTCCTTCTCTGCAGTGGCTAAGAAAACTGTTACAGGTAAAAACAACTCTTTACACTTAAGGTGTGCTGCCAAAAATATTTTAAAGTGATTAATTTCTTGTTCAGGTTTTCTGAATGGCTTCAAGAAAACTAGTGTTTTGAAAATAATACCTAAGACAGCAAAACCACATCTCAATCGTGTGGTCACACTGAACTGTGAAATATCTTATTCTGCAGAACATCTGCATGGATATTTAACAGCTATCTCCAGTACATATATCAGATGCCTATGCCAAAAATATAACTAGGGAAAAGGCAGATGCTACTTAAACATAAAGACCCTATCAAATGTAAACACTACATAAATAATGCGACATGTCAAAGTGTTCACCAAATGGAGAAATTAAACTATGGCTCTAAGTCGTAATTTCATTTACCTTTTTACACAAAATTTTCATAAATGGTAGTCCTGTTCATCTGAAATACTTACATCTTTGAAGTATCGCTGTAGAGTTGTAAGCCTGACATCATGCAAAGCTGCACAGGTATCCCAAGGGTATATTTGTTCCTCTTCAGTAGTTGGTAGTTTCTTTGGCTCAGTGCTATTGCAGCATTGTCCCAAGACTGTACGAAGAAAAGAAGCAATAAAGAATGCAATGGATAACAATGCACTAAACAATTAAGAAAGCAATCAGGAAATTCTGGTTTGTAACTACAATGTGCTTTGTTGATGTTAAACAGTAACAAAATATTAAAAGAAACTGAACACAAAGTTGTGCTTTTGCACTTATACATAAAGTACATATACATACACACACCATCGGCTCTTTTTCTTTTCTTTCAATGCCTGTTTTCCTACAAGCCATTTATACACTGCCAGGTTTGCAAAAGCTAACAGGAACTAGGAGGGAACAAAACTGTTCGCTCTTTTCTCAAGCATTTAAACATTTTCTCAGTACCCTTAGACCTACACATGCACCTCACGGAGAACCGTCAACAAAGCAGAGAAGAGACTGTCCTTCCAGGCTCCATGAGACACAACATGATTTATGCACACACATTAAAAGCTGCAGAAACACTACTTGTCCAAGAAGTCGCACATTCATACCTGAGGATGCTTGTAATAATACAACTAGCCCTGTAGGTCTGTCTTCAGTAGAAGGACCACTTTGTCCACAAATAACACAATCATATATTGCCTCAGAAACATGCTGTTCTGATGTAGCTACCTCCATGGCAATATCGGCATCTGGCGATTCTAGAAAAGGAAAATTAATTTTAAAAAATGATATTAAACAAATAGAAAGAAATTAAACTGCATCTGCATTGAGGTAGTGACAAAACACTCCAAAATAACCTCTATAGTTTATCCACAACTAAAACATTGACCGTTAGTTGGAAATTACCTTCTGCTTCCAAGAGAAAGGCACCTACACCGTGAAGCACAAGCTTTCCCATATACAAAATTATTCCCAGTGGAATTAAATGTTTAGTTCAAGTTTTGTACTAAACTCTATTTCTTTAAAACTTCTATAAAAAAGGAATCTAACTTCTGTTTCATTAGATACTATATTGAAAACTCTGAACAAAGAATCTACTAAAACCAGATTTGCTCATAAATGACACTAAAAACAACTGGAAGGTAAAAGTTAGTCTGGAGAACTTAGAAGTAATTTGAAGATGCTTAGACAAGGCAAATGAAACAACAAAAATCAAAAGTTTTTTTTAATATGAAAATTGGACAATCTTGAAAAATTTGAGGTACATTATGAAAGTAATCTGCTGCTATGTAGCAGATGTTGAGTTTAACATTTACTGTATACAAGAAGTATCAAAGATCTGGTTTTCTAGTGGTCCTCATTATTATTCCCCAGGTACACAGACAGAAATGTTCAAGGTTAAGGACCAACTACAACGTAGAAGAGCAATTGCACTTAATGCTTTGTTCACATGATGGTGGCAGTGGTTTCAGAGCAAGGGGCTAACCAAAACAGAAGAAATTTTATGTTAAGTTACAATCAAAGGTAAGACTTCTTTATTGGCTTGAAAGAAAAGAACCTTAGGGCTAGACAATCCTCTCTTGACTGCACAGGAACACCTACAGACCTGTAACATAACAGTGCTTTATTTCTTTCCTAGAAGAAAGGAAGGTTTTTCCAAAGGAAAACACTTCCTCTCCCTACCTTCAACCATGACTTTCATCTCTTTGTTTAAGTAGGCCAAGGTGCTGGATAGAGAACCCAAAACCTGGGGTGCAGCAATAGTCCTCATGCAGAACTTCTTTTAGCTGCTCTCCCTCTGAAAGTCCACTATAAATTCAGCACAGGAGGCCTATTGCTGTCAGGAGAGCGTGTGGATGCCAGGCAGTGTCCTTCTTTCCTATGAAAAGCTCCATGCAATGTGCTCACTCACAGGGCAGAATCAAAATCACACTGGTTTAGTAACTATTGACTTCCCAGCCAGTTACTGAGGGTCACAGGAAAATGAACCCCCATGACATGCGGTTATTGCACGCACATCTATCACCATCTAGTGGCAGTCACACGCACCATGACAGAAACAGCAGAGCGCATCAACGGCAAATGACTGTTAAAGTCCAAAACATGCAGACACCCCAGAAGCTACTGTAGCACAGAAGGGAGGAAGTAAACATTAAAGCTAGTTTCTGAATTTAACATCACCTCATAATTGTGAAATGCACACTCACATATACCTGTGTATCAGAAGCATTTACTGATACCTGTGTATCTTATTTATCTTTCTCCATAATATGGTCAATAGAGCATAAAATACGCATCCATTCAGTATTTTTCAGAAGTGCAGTAAGAGAATATAGGGTGTCAATCTGATTTTGAACAACTAAAGTCCTCAAAATCAGTCAACATCTTATTTACAAAATACCATTCATCATAAATTGCTTATTTTAAACCTTAAGGAAAAAAAATACAGATCTTAGTATTTAAAAGGTATTTCAAACCAATTCAGTATACACAATCTATACTTCCATTGCTTATGTGCAACAGGCACACAAAAGTCAGGCTAATTTAACTGTAGAACTCAATAATCAAATGCACATTTCCTTCACAAGTACTTAGATCTAGTGCTACTCTGCTTTGGCAAACAATAAAATATCAAGGGAATTCAACATCTGGCATCAAGGAAGACTTCCTAGTAAAATAAATCTCCCCCAGAGCTAGTGAAAGAAAACAGAATCGACTTACACTAAATCCATGGGTCAGAGAAATTTCAAATAATTTAAGATTTCAAACAATTAAGCAGACCAAGCAATCCCCCAAACAAACAAGCCTTCCAATTTTTTTTTTTTTTTTTTTTTGAATGGACTATCATACGCCTTGATTACTGGCTTAACTAGTTAGCTTCTTTGGAATAGAAGACTTGGGCTATGGTTTGACAGCATGATTCCTGGGGTGAAAATATATCAGTGGTAGTCTGGAAAAAAGAAAGCAAGCTATGCGTACAGTAATGAACTCAATCTTGTCTTTCTTGCCTTCCTGAGTTTTGCCTCTGTGCAGCTCCTGTGGAAGCCACAGACCCTGCTTCGCCATCTACACGATCTACCTAGCTGTCAAGGACAAGGACAAACTGAATGCAATCACAAAACCACAGCTTAATAAAAAGTATTATTTTATTAAATGTCCTTTTATATTGATGTAGAGTCTTCACAGTTAAACGCTGATTGCAACATAACACAAGATTCCCTCTGTTCTGGCTAAAAACCCTACCCAAATCACCATCAATAACTGTCACATGAACAAGGCTACATCAGTTGCAACATAAAGGTGAAGAATAATCTAAATCTCCTTATTTTGCTTCAACTGGTGCACTAACCCCCAACATTTTTTGCCAACACTAGGAAGATATTTCCATGAAAAAAAAAAAAACCAAAAACCCCAAAACATTTGTGTGTTAGTCCCAGAACAACATTGCTTTATTGAGTGCCAAAGGAATCCTTTGCTAGCCATTTGCTAAGATACTATTACTCGTCAACTTTACAAAGACGTTTTGTAGGAGCCTGCAGTTTTGGTTTGTGTGAAAACCACTGGCACTCAAAACAAGACTCCACTGGACATTCAGAAAATGCGTAGTGGCAACAGGAGAGCAAGGAACAACCAGATGGCTTTAGCTGCTAGGCTGAAGTATGGCTTTACTAGCCAGGCAAGCAAGACATTATGACACAGCAAGCATATTTTATGAGAAGAATTCTATGGAATACAACCAAACATGCTTACAGTTGAAAACTCTGATTCTCCAAAGACTTAACCTAATTAATTACCCAGAGACTTGTCCTGGTGATGTCAATGTGTGTGAAGAAAGAATAAAATGAGAAATACAAGATAAGACACAAGGTATTTGGTATCAATCCACCAAGTTTCTCTCATGAGGTTTGTCTAATGTTGTAACACACCCCACTCCCTTACAGTGGGTTCTGGGGCTTTTCTTTGTCCCTGTGAATTATTTCAGAAGTCTGGGTAATATGAACCTCATTAATAACAAAGATAAAACCACTGAAGAAGGATGAAAACATGTAAACTGTGACAGAAATTCAGGGTAGTACCAAACACTATCATTCCCATGGGTTTTTAAAAAGTTAATTATTTAGCTCTTTGGTTTTGTACCAACAGGAGTAAGAGATCCAAGGTTACAAAACCTTAGCATTTCCTACTTCCTAGAAAATACTGATCAGTCTGCTAAACTCTAGCACACTGTTTTACCACAGAATACATTGCTGCCTGTATTTTATTTCATTTGTACTCTCCAGAGTTAATTATTAACTACCCTTCTTTCCCCCAACCAGCCAAACCCCAGTACCAAAAGAGTTGTGTAAACACAGGAAATATAGCTTACAGTCTCTGTTGACTTCCAGAGATTTTCCTGCTGTATACATTGTGAGTCAGAGTGCCCCCCTGGCATCAAAACAGCCATTAGCATGCTAATATTCATTGCCCTGACCCAGCATATATATTCTCAAGAGATCAGTACCTAAATTATTTTTCTATCTGGGTTCAGAAGATTGAGCATTAGAAAATGTATGTCACCTTGCATTAAAACTCTGCACTTCTTTTTAACTCTAGCGAAGGAACATTGAATTGAAGGACAAAATGATGTCCTGACGAGACTCACATCATCAGAAAGAAACACAAAGATCCTATTGCATACTTATCGCGAGGCATTCCAAAAAAAAAAAAAAACAACTATCACATTGGGCACTTCAGAGACAGCAAAACTGTTTAAGGAATGTGAGATATTTTCGTATTTGTAATTCACAACCAATTTACAGATTTGATTAAATAGTTCAGCAGCTTGCCTGGGATGGATCACAGTATTTCACGTTTATGTAACTTAGATCATCACAAATATCACTGTAATTTGTTAACAGCTACTATTAACCTGAAGCAGAGGGTGTTGTTCTTATCATTGTTGTTCTTATCAAGTCTCACCTGAAAGGCAGTGGAGGTTCAAAAATCTCTTGCATGGAGTTTCACATCACAACAGATAAACCCTAGCCTCACACTGAGATAAGTACTATCAAACCAAAGATTTAGAAGCAGCTATTACTCGGCAACTAGAAGGCCTATGGAGGTGACAGTGTATGTGACTACATGACAACACATTTTTGACTCACTACACATTCTCCTCAGGTATTTCAAGAACTCTATCTGCTACTCTTACAGCATCGTCTTTTGGTTTATTTTTCTGCTTTTTCTGTTTGTCCTGCAGTCAAACAAATAAAGACAACACAGTGGATTATGTTCCATCCTAGTTCATTAACATAACTGTTTCTAAATTTCACTTAATTACTTCCAGGCAAGCTTGAATGGCAATGCAGTTCTGCAGATGTCACAGAATATAAACAGAAAGTAAGAGGGGGCACAAAGAAAAAGGGTTAAATCATCAGAATTTTTTCTACAGTGATTATATACAAGAAAATGCCAACCTTTCCTTTCAGAATCTCAGATGATTTTGTAAGTTCCAGTTCAAATAAACAATTTTTGCTAGTAAAATGAGACATGTTTAATATTGAAAAATGAACGTGTAATTAGGTAACTTCCTTTTAAACCATGTTTCATTGCAGCATCCCAACAATCAAAAATGAACATCTCAGGGGAATAACAGTGGCTCTGGGCACTTTGACATACACTTTGGAAACTGTTAATGGGGTTTTAATAAAATAATCTTGAAGATTTGGCTAGTAGACAATAGGAATAAATGAGAATAAACCCATTTAACCTCAGAGTATTTTCAGTCTTTTACACTGTCAAGAGAATGCTACTATGAAACTTCTGAGGCGCTACACCTAAAACCGATTACACCACTTCTCATGTTTTACCATTGCATCACATCCACATTTCACAGAGAGTGAATTTTTAAAAGCTGTTGATGATGACGATGATAATTTTCCCAAATGACACCACTGGAGTCAGTGACAAAGCCAGGGAGCTGAGACCTCACTATCCCTGCATTCTGGCAGAGTTATTACTGTTACAACCAGCAAGATTAAGAAATTAACCTACGGCTGAATTTCAACCTATAATAAAAGTAACAGGTATCAGAGTCTGAATGTGTGAGAAAAGAACACATTTTAACTGACTAATGTGAGTATGAAAGGATTTTTTGTTTTCATACAGAATATTTCAGCACAGATACAATTCAGGGTAAGACTATTAAATACTTGCATTGGTTTTAAACTGAATCACTCCAAAAAGCCTAGTTTCCAAATTCTTAGCACGTCTTCTGTTTTAAAATTACAGTAACAATAGTTTCTGCAACTTTTTCAATCATACACTGTAACACAAAGAAACTACATACAGAGCTGAACAAATTATTTCAGTTAAAAACCCTGAAACAAAACATTCCTGGCAAACAATCTAGTTTTTTAAATAAGTCCTACACACTATAATTGAATACATACTTCCTTTCTGCAAGCTATTTTAATGCCAGTCAGAACATAAAAGATAGTTAATACTGGACTATAGTACAAATTCAGTAACTTTTCATCACTCAGAAAACAGTATGACAGTCTAGAAGACACTGAAAAAAGTTAGTGAAAAATCAAAGCAATTATTCAGCTAACACAATGCCTGGAATTCCATTAAGTTGTTGTCAAGGAATGTCTCCATGCAAAACAATTTTGTAAAAATGCAGTCCATTAAAGTTGATTCTATCTACTGCTGTGCCTGACCTGGTATAACAGACAACAAACACCACCTTTTACACCGAGATATCTGAAGTTATTAATTGTTTAAATACCAAGAAACAAACAATATAAGTGTTGCATGGCCAAGAACTTTTTAAGGCATGATCATAAGCACAAAGGCCCAGGTCTGCCTGTTAGAGAAATTAATTTTTACTATTTGACATAGGTAGTTAAGTAAGAGTGAAGTGTTCCCGGCTGTCCACACAAATAAATGCTGTGGAATTTACTGATTTAACTAGTATGCTTCATCCACAAATCAAAGCAGTTACCTTAAATCTAGCTTATAAAATTCAGGTATAGGAATATTTATGCATACATACGTATAAATGCACATACAGCTATGATTAGTTAATATATTTAGATACATGTGATTTCATATATTAAAAGCATCAACTATAAAAGATGCAATATCAAGAATTCAAAATACAGGGGACTGCACCATCAGTCACAGCCACTTTCAATTAGCCATGACTGCAAAGACAGTTTTTAATAAGGAAACCTGCATGTTTCTTCTTTTCTTCTTCCTTACTTCATGAAATAAATTTTTAAAAATAGCTATCCATTTATTAAGCATGACAAACTCATTTTTATCTGTGAATTTTGTGTTGTATCGCCCACCCTCTAAACGTAACACCATACATATAGTCATCAGTTTACTTAAGAACTTATTTCAATGACTGATGAATCCAAAACCTTCTTAAGTATCAAGGAATAAATCTTCTCAGCAACTTACGAACTGAAGAGAATTTAACAATTGCAGAAAACAGACTTTTTTCAGCAAAAACAGTTGTCTAACTGGTGCTTAAACTCAAATCAAAACTATACATTTACGTAATCCTGATTATGAGAATATTTTCCATTCCTCAGTTGAACACAAACCAACCAATTAAGATTATGCAGTTCTACTCAACAGAACCTGAAAGAACTTATTCTCAAGAAAAACAAGACCTGATCCTGCTGTAAAGCCTGTACCTAGAATAGAGTAAAATGTTACCACTTATAGCAACTGAGATGATCTAAAAATTATGCCTTCCTTTATTCTATACATAAATAAAAAAAATGCAAAACAGTAAAATTCCAGGTTCTATGAAGAAATGGTCTTAAAGTTTACTATTACAGATGAAAGAAAATGCAATCTTTAAAAGACAAACTAACTTTGGAACATTTTATATGAAAAGGTTCCAACTTTAAAACACAACACACACGTTTAATCATTTCATGCACTATGTATTAAGTAAAAATAGGAATAAAATTGTCCTACAGATAATGTGTTCTCTTTTAAATATTTTCAAGATAATTTAATCTACTCTTCTCCAATTATGTGTTCAGCATTATCTGTCCTAGAAAACACAACGTTAAGCCTCTTAAGAAGTATTTAATGAACAAATGATATAGTAGTGGAATCTGAGGCAAGGCTTTTTTATTTGGGTTTTTTTGGTGGGGTTCTTTGTGTTTTATGTGAGGTTTTTGTGGTGGGTTTTTTTTTTTTTTTTGGTTGTTTACCATTTTGAGTAAAAGCTTTAATTCTAACATGTAAAAATAAACTTAAAAAAAAAGGCAAGCAGTAAACCTCACAAAAACTTACCAACATCCATGGCAGTTTCCATGAAGCTTTTCTGCCTTGAGGCAAATTCAGCTAACAATTTCTGTTGCCTTTCTCTGGCCTTCTGTCGTCTAAGTGAAAGAAGAAGGTGTGGGGGAGAAATAAGAATATATACAATGGAGGAAAAAAATTAGTTTATAGTGTCAGACTACAGTCACCACCTTCTACAATGTCTTTCAAAATTCAAGTTCTCTCTAAATAAAGGATTAATTAGCAAGCCTCAAAAAGGAATTTCTTGTTTTAAAGATAGAGTTTTTTAAGAAATAAGAGTTATTTTCTTTTGAGTCTGAAAGAAAGGAATAAAATCCTGTCCCAAAAAATCTTCAGAAAGCTAAAGAATCTTTTAACAGATTAGGACATGGCATCATAAGAAAAGAACCCAAGACCAGTTTATTCTTAAAAGTTATTTTTCAGTTACATAAGGGGAAAATAACAGAGTGAAATGTCAACCGATGTACAAAACAAGTACTCCTGTGGACAACCCAACGTTTACAAGGTAATAATAACAACAACAGCAACAACAAAAGCCTAGCTCACCCACTTTTGATATTAAGCTTGATGCCAAGGGGAACAGTTATGAAAACTTTATTTTCCAGCTAAGCTGCCTCATACTGGTTTTCTACCACCCCATATCCACCATACTCACCAACAGCTTTTACACCTGCACTTAAAGAAGTTTGAGATTGCTTCCAGACTGGAGGCCTTTATCTCCCTGGAGCCAAGCTAACTTCACTGACCTTTTCCTCATTGTTTAACACAGCTCTCAATTTACAGATGGAAGGCATCAGAGACCCATTTTTGTCTATCCTTCTCTTTAAACTGTATTAGTGATCTGTACTAGGCTACATGACCAGCTATTCTCTAACTCCCTATATATATACACATACTGCAGCGGGTAGAAGAATGTTGATGGATGTAAGAAGATAAAGAAAATAGACATTGATTTTCTTCTTCCTGAGGTACCAAGAAAGGATGTTTACTTTGACAAGCATTTACAGACAGAGGAAATGGGAGAATTCAAGTGGGAAAGCCAAACAAAAAAAACCTGCTCACCACATGGCACATGCAAAGACCTATGTGCCCCATGGATGAGGGCTTTACAGAGCACCTCTTCAGTGTTCTATCAGAGCTACAAACCCTGTGCACCAGTATTTACAATTAGTTCCCTCCCCCCTGCTCAGAGATAATTCAGATAACGAACAAGGGATTTAAAAAGATCACTTGGCATTTGGTATGCTGACGGGCTGCCCTTTAGTCTCCAGCACTGTCTGATAATCATTGTCCTGGCACAGGAACAGGCATGCACAGGCCCAAAGCAGCTAATACACTGCAACCTGTTATGCCCAGGTGGTCTCTTTATAAGTCAAAGCTTTTAACTTGTTTTCTTAAAGGCACCTTAAAAAAAACAGTATCTCTGCCTATTTATGTGTCATATCGTACAGCCACCATTTCTTGAAATAACTTCTATTTACAACAACCCTAAGATTCATTATTCTGAGCATCATACCCAGGGCATTCATTAAACCTGTTTTTATTTACTTGTCCCTTAGAATTTCTCAATATATGCCTTGACTAAAAGCAGTGACTGTAAATAGAGGCCTTTAATAAGAAGACGTAAACAAACCCTGACAGATTCAGTACAGCTCAGTAATTTTCCATGATGGCCCATGGGACTATGACACTGCAATTGGGGAAAAAAAAAAAAAAAAAATACTGCAAGCAGCTCAACCTCTCTTCTCGTTCTGTATTTCAGTTTCTATGGCAACAACCCATGGCCTGAGTGATGCCAAGTTTCTCATTATATGCTGAAGTAACCAAAAAACGGTGATCACTGAACAGTCAGACTGCGTGATATTCACTAAACGCAGTCTGCATGATATTCACTAACACAAAACTGGACTTGTGGAAAAGAAAAAACAAAGCAAAACAATCAAAAAAGACAATAAAAATTGCAGCCTATGTAAGCACTGCCAGTCTATGGGATTAGTCATTTCAGTTATCACACTGTCCATGAATAAACTTCGTGGGTCCCCAGTGTCATTATGGATTTGAGGAGAAGAAAACAGTCAGGCAGAACAACAAAGAACTGTAAGTATTTATTTTCATCATTATGTTAGCCCCAGAACTTAATGAAAACTTCAAGTGCTCACAACAGATCCTTGAAAATACCACAGGGGGAAAGGAATGAGCTTACAAGTCACAGATCCCGATGCTCCTCCTGTGCATAAACCTAGCACTACCGAGCACCACACTAACAAGTAGGTGTGCGAGATGTAGCTGTGTTTTATTGAAAGCAGCCACTCAGTCTGGCATTTTGTGCAAGGTAATTTTACGTGCTAAAGCTTGACTATTTCTCTCATTTACTGAATTATTTCAAAGGATGTTGAATATTAAACCATTAACTGAACATTTGCAAGAAAAAAAAATCATTTACTGAAAAATAAGTTACTTCGCCAAGTAAGAAATCTGGTTTTTGGTTTGGGTGGGGTTTTTTTTTTGTTGTTGTTTTTTGGGGTTTTTTTTAAAAGTCAAGTACAGTGTAGATTTTCGGCATATCAGACAGAATTCAGTGAAAATTCTATTTTCAAACAAATAAAAATAGTAGGGTAAATAAAAGTAAACCAGAAACTGAGTCAGATGTTTCTATCCAAATGTATGTATGTAGTCAGTATGTTTCTATCCAAATTTCTAGAACCAGAATCATATAGTCTTGATTACATAAACAAATACATGAAAATACTGCACAGAGAAGCACTCAAGTATTCTTGTCCATGCCAGCCTGTGCTTTGTCTCTGCTTCAGTGAACATGGTGAATGCTCTGACCCAACCACCCCGTGCTCTACAACTCAGCATACTAACCCTATCCACCATCCCCATCCCACACCAGCTATTCATTTGACCCAGCATCCTCCCTCTCCTCACTGTTACATCGAGCAGAAGGTTTCTCTTTCCAGTCCCAGTCAGTCTTCAGCTCTCTGCCTCTGCCAGTCCTAGTTCTCACTTCTACTTCTCAGCTCTAGTCGTTGTCCTCTAAGCACCTAAAAACTGAATGATTCCTCTTCCATAGGACTCACATGCCAACACAGCAGTTGCTGAAAGCAGAAGAGAAGCAGGCTGTCTGCATTCCCTTTTAACAGTATTGGTATTCTGGGTGCTCTCCGGACTCATTATGCCCCAACCTCAATCTCAAAACTGTCTGAGCTTTTCCCCCAAAAGATTTCAGCTCAAGACAGACATCTGCCATGAAGGTTTTCAGGCCACGTTGTAATAAGATATTAATATTAAAAATTAAAAAGCAGAATTTAAAAACTGAATGTGTCAGACAATCAAAACCGGCAGTAAACAAAACCCAAACATAATCATGGTGTGATATGTGCATATGAATATACAGACAATAGAAATAAAAAAAATTCTAACTCATCTTGAAGTTGCAGAGCTAAGCCTCAAAATTAAAATTATAATTTCTGCACTTTCATATGTATGAGTAGCATAGCATGGCAACATGAAGGGTGAGCATGTATATCGAAATCACTATAAAAGTTTTCTAATTTAAAGATCTAAATTAGCAAAGGGCAGGCTTTTCCTGAGCACCCATGTAAATCATGTATATACAGAATGGATAAAGAAAACTGTATGATTAAGACTTATTAATATAAGTAATTTATGCAAAGACCTAGAGACAGATCAATCAATAAATGCACAAAACACACTGCCCTTCTACCACCCCTCTACTTTATTATTAATGTTACCTTTCTTCTTTATCCAAAGTTTTCTTCTCTGCAGAACTAATCTTTTTTGGCGGTACAGGAGGTGTCACCTTTCTGCATATCTCTTCAATTATACGTTTATTCAATCTGCTCTGTACAGCAGCTTTCAACAAAATTCTTTCTACTGCTGTCATTCCATCACCATGAGAGTATCTTGGAATTTCTGGGTGGATTAAAACATCCACATCATCCAACCACGGAGGATAGTAAGAGTTTTGTTTTCCTGAGAGTTTGTGATGCAATTTAATCAGCAAGGACAGTATGCTTTCCTTGACTTCTAGAATGGCTGTGGTTAGCTGTGGAGTTGCCCCAGGTGCTGACCATTTCATCGATGTTTTGGGCCGAACCACTTGATTTGCCTCACTGGTGTTCCTATTGATTATCTCTTGAAATTTCTTTCTACGCTCTGCGACCAAACTGAACACTTGAGCTGTCCCTGAATTCTGGGGAAAAAAATTACAATTAATTTTCAAAAATACAAGTACCATCAACATACATGTATAAAACTCTAGAAACTACTTTAAACTAGGAGGAAAAGCATGAAACATTTGAAGTTTCCTGGCCCCTTCCAAAATTTACTGACATTTGGAATAACAAAATAATAACCCTACATCTCATCTTTTTATACAAATCTTTTATACACAGCTGCACAAAAATCCAAGTACAAAACAAAAATACCTTCCATACCAAAACACGTAACAAGTGACCTTGCTATAGTCAAACTTAGAATTCTGTTTCCAAGTAATAGTTCCTTAGCTTTTCTGGAATATTTATAATTTCAGCATCTTCATGCCATTTAAACATCTTTAATAAAGTTTACTGAGCACTGCTGTACAATGTAATTCCTAATCTCACACAGCTGAACACAGGTGAGCCTACACAGACCCATGGGCACTGTCCATTTTGTGTCAATGTATTAGCTGAGAACCACATACCTGTACCTGCAAGCAGAGCTTGCTATTCAGGGCACATGAGCATATGAAAGCAGTTACATTAATGACAGATCCCATTCAAACGTATCTATTCTATGCTACCCTTGATTTCAGTCCCAATTAAGGATACATGGAAGCAACTCGCATATACTGAATCCATAGCACAGAATGAATATTTTGAACAGGAAATTCAGAACACTAACATCTTACCTGCTTCTCAGAAGGCTGGGCAGTCAAGAGATACCAAATACTTTAAGAGGCCAAATATAGTATTCTGAAATCATCTCACCTACCTTTACACTTTAACCTATTCCACCTCACCTACCTACTTTTAATTTTGATCTATTTTTTCTAATGTCAACATGCACAATCAATATCCATTGTATCTCACTACATGTGGCATACAACAGTCTGAAGTGCTGTATATATTATCCACCAGCTATAAATCTTCCAGGGTCCCACCATTTACATATTCATTTTGCTTTCAAAAACACCCCCACCCACCAAAAACCAACCTTGTCATTAAAAACTTCAAAGGCATTTTCAATGTAAGGTTAAACTTACTTAGATTCAAGGAAGCTAGGACTACTCTACGTTATTAAATGTTAGTAGTATCTTGGCAAGACAAACCAGGGCTAAACACAAAGCTCAAGCAGTAAGCTATCCATGACGTTCTCTATTTGATAGAAAGCTTTTATTCCAAAATATGTATTAAAATGTAAGGGTATTTATTTGTTTACATGTCTACTGCCTAAGATTACAATAAAGAATATAAAAAAAGCATGAGTCTTTGCAACGTGAATTAAAAGGAAATTCACTGAATGTTAAGGTGAGCATAATTAAAGCCATGTTGCTAGTTAATCGCTTAGGAGAACAGACTGCACACACATCTACCTCTCTCTGGAGGCTCTTCCGCCTTGAACTCTGGTAGATTGAGGGAAAAAAGAGGTCATTAAATACATCATTTGGAAGGAGGTATAATTTGAAATAACTTTTATTTCTGTTCTCAATACACTTAGGAAGAATTATTGGAGTAAAAAAAAAGGCAAAAAACACCAAAACCCTAAGAAATTCATGAAACAGTAGACAAATAATCGCAACAAAAAAAGCCCTAACAGATAATACCTTTCCTAACCTAGGAAAGAACTGGCATTTGTATATGCTTACTTGTGATGAAGCTAAACCATCCGAACTCGTACTTGCAGGTGGTTCCCTCTTCACCTCAGGAGCAGTTTCTGGTACTTTTACTCGGACATAATTAATAAAGTGACGCATGTTAGAAACCAAGTTACTACCGGGAAACCAACTATCATGGCAACGTTCTTGTCCACCTGCAGATTCCTAAAATAATAACAAAATATATGCTTTTTCTTACATGTTACAGTAAGACATTGCTTTTATAGATGTATTACATAGGTCATCATCTCTCCATGAGACACGAACAGTAGATACCTCACTAAAGCAGATATATGTCTTAAAAATTATGGTATGTCTGATGCCTACCATGAATACTACAGGTCTGATAAATGCATAAATCTACACATTTGAACATGATCAAATGCATGCAATCAGCACTATCCAGCAGAAGTAAAAGGAACTACTCAAGAGTAATCCGAAGCTGTACAATTTAAGATGAATAAATATATATTTTAATGAAAAAGATGGTATTTATTCTTACCTCTTCATCAGACTCTTGTTCTGGAGAATTTTCCAACCCCAGTTCAATCAAATACAAAACCATGCAAAGCACATGTTCTGATAAATTCTGATGATCCATTAATATCTAGGCAGAAAAACAGACATTTGCATCTTAGAAGGTTTTATCACTGATACTCTCACAATCCCTATTACCAAAAAAAAAAAAACACCCAACCACAAAACCTGCCAAATCCTGATGGACATCTCTAACCTGAACTGGGAGGTAAAGAAAGTAGCTAGGAGTCTCATATGAAGAAGCACAAGACACTACCTACAAATTTTATCTCCAAGAGTGACATTCCAGGTTAGCCACGCTAGGAAAGGTAGAAAGTCTTAAGCCACATATGTGATTTTTGTTTGGTTGTTGTTGGTTGGGTTTTGGTTTTTCTTCCTTAATCAATCACTGCGTTCACAAGAGCTGTATCTTGACATACGAGTATGAGTTAAAAAGACTAATCAGGCAGAAGACCTTAACAACACTTGCTATCCTAGTGTTGTTTTGGTAGACACTGAGCATCGACTTTAGCATTTAAACCAATTTTCTTTTTGTTGCATAGTAACACTTTCAAAGTCCTATTATATGCATAAAAATAGAGTTAGGAAAAATAATTTTCAAGAGCAGTGAATGGCCTATTCAAGTTCCTGGAATATCTACTTTGAAACTTCAGCAAGATATTTTAAACTTCCCTCTTGTTATGAATGAATGCTCCAACAAAATATCTGATTAGTGATTATGCTATAGGATGAAGATGAGTTGTAAGTATGCCAAGAACAGTAAGAGTAATAAGATAAATATGGCTCTCCAGTAACAGTGATGGAACAGTACTACAAAGTAAGATATGTAATTTTGGATGTGATAGATCAACAGCAGTGTTGTATTTAAAAGACAGGAAATCATTATTCCACTCAACTCATTCAGACTTCAGTATATCTAAACATACAAGAAGAGTGTTATGGAAAATACGCCTAGGACTTTTTTTTTCTTTTTAAGATTATTTAAAATTATTTTGAGGTTTAGGAAAAAAACCAATCTTAGGGCATCACCATGAAAGAAAAATTAATTTTCTATCTCTTTCCAGTCAAACTTGTACCTTAAAATTGTTACTAGTTCAAGCTGCGATTTATCGTAACACCGAAGTGCCACGTAACGCTGTACAGATACCACTACTGCCAGCTACAGCCAAAGAGCTGCGCCTAGCTTTCCCTCCCTTTCTCATGTGATCCATCACCATAAGGCCTCATGATGTCCTAGTCCTATACACAATGCCTGGGGAACTTGGAATGCCAGAAGGGTTAACAAAAATTTACTTTACAACCATCTTCACATAAGCTTTCTTATTTACAAAATAATAAATAACCTTATCTTTAAATTAATAAATGTTATCTTCCTTTTAATACAACTTCCAATTGATTGAGAGGAAAAACCACTGCTGCTGAAATTAAAAACCAGGACAACTTTCCTCTTGAGAATATTCTGGTTTAAAAGAAAGGAGATAGCAGGAACATGCAAGTTACCAAAAAAGTGGATGAGCAAGTATGTTTATGATTTCATTGTAGACAAGCTACTATAGAAATGAACATGAAAACAAACCTCGATGGGCCCAATTTCATAAGTGCATACACCCATTAGAAACACCAGAAAGATAAAAGGTCTTAAACCAAATTTTTTTTTTTTACAATAGCTTTTCTAAATTATGTTTGAGCAGCTGGTTTAATCAATCCCAATCAAACATGAGATTACAGATTTAATTATAAAAGGCACTATTACATTAGTATGGAAAACATGCAGTGTAACATGCAGCCAGAATCAAAAGTCACGTTGACTAACACCTCTGAAAAGTCAAATCATCAAATGTAGTTTAATATTCATCTGTAGGCAGTCCCAAAGTCAAGTGATATAAAAGCTGTCATCAATTGGCAAAGTCTCACTAACAGATGAAACATCATGCAAACCAACCCATGGAATTAATCACTACATCATCTCCACTATCCATGAATCTGGCAGAAACATACTTGGCATTACAGCTAAAATAGCAACCCAGAGATTTTAAGATTCTTAAGATTTAAGTCCTTGAAGCTTCTCAACAGAAAAAGAGAAAAAATGGCCCAAAAAAAAGAGCAAGACAGTAAAAGATGATGCATTCCTCCCCTCCACTCTCCATTTTTATTCCATGTCAAAATATCTCTTTTGTCTTCTACATAATCCCAAGCTCTCCTTTTCTTCAGCTGCCTTCCTGTACTGGACTTAGTGAGAATTGTGACTGTACCTTGTAAAGAAGTGTGAACAGCACGATGTGCAGGGTTTTACAGTGTAAAAGCTTTATGAGACCTTTGTAACTTGGGTGTAGTGGTGTTCTCTTCTTGTATGGAGGCCATGGGTTCCCAGGGAATTTACCACTTTGCTTTAAACTGTTGAGCAAATGAGACTTATGTTAAACACTGCAATAATGTAGACACCTGTCAATGTTATCTACAACTATCCCACATTCTTTTTGTTCAGACCAACTTCAGAGTCAACGAGCATTTTTAAGCCATTTAATTTAAGCAGTATTCCAAGAACTGGAATGTATACACAAACTGAATCCAGTCTTACTTTTCTGTGCATTGCCACTGATTTAAATTACCTTTATAAAGTTAAGTGAATTATTAATTACTGCTACGAATTTAATCTCTGAACTTCAGAATTCCACATTCATTCTAAGAGGCACATAGAAAAGATGGAAAACTTTTCACTTCACCCAAACTCACATGGTAGTCAGATATCCCACACAGAAATCTCACATCTGTAGGAACAGATTACAGGCAACACTGGGAAATGCTAGACATAATTAGCTATAGTTGACAGTGCCAGTGCTATCATACCTATGGACTTAAAAATTAAGCGTTAAGTTCAACACGGACCCACATTTCTAGTAACGAGCTGAAATCCAGTGCAGTAAACACAACTATTCAACACAAGACTACCTTGTTCAAAATCACGTACAGTATGCATTTATGATGACCCTTTGACTTAACGGAATGAGCACAGGGGCAGAGTATTATTTCACCAAGTTTATTATAAAGGTTTTTAAATCTTGATTTTTACTCCCAAGGTGTGAAACAAAAGACAACCAAATTAAATTAGCTGAAATAGGAATCTGTAAGGGTAAGAAGCCGTAAGGGATGGAATGTTAAGGAACAGAATTAAGACCAAATCATCTTGCTTCTCAGAACTTCAAAGGGTGCCACAAGTGGTTTTTTTTCCTGTATTTAAATCAATTTAGTTTATCCATGGTTTCTGTCATGGGTGAATACATATAAAAACCCCACATTGTAATCAATACAATTTTCAAATACAGAACACTAATGCTGTGCTTCATGTAATTGAAAGTAAAATAAATAAAAATAGATAAGGCTGTTTTCTTTAAGTAATTTGTGTTTTTTAATAAACATTAACTTTGGGTAAAGTATTTTATCTGTGATGACATTAACTACTTTGTCTGTGGCACTTCCAGAAATGTTTAAAAATACATCTGAAGAGTAATAGATTAAGCTAATCAAAAGCCTCATACTGCCTGTAAAAACATAAACTATTTACTCAAGGACAAATCTAGGGCCTGAAAACATCCATAGTGTGATTAGCATTACCAGATTCTGAAAACAAAAGCTTTACTGTGCAATGAGCAACAATATGATGTTCTATTTCTAAAAATGATACAACTTACAATGCTGTGTATCTGTCCATTGCAGACTGTACATCTCTACGGTAAACCGTTCGAAGTATTACCATAACAGGGTCAAACTCCTTGTCCCAAACTTCAGCTGTTGTTTAAAACAAGTCACATGTTAAAATTCTCTTTACAGACCTTGCAACTTATCCTAGATTCTCTTCTTTTAGCTTTAATTACATAGTTTTCTATTAAATAATATTTTTTTTGCAGCAGAGTGATTTCTACTAATTCTTATTAATAATACTTACTATACTAATAATTACTACTATTTATCAGGATATCAAAATTTCACTAAAAATATTTTTCTTAGTTCTACAACAAAAAATTAACAACCTATTAAGGCTACAGACCCTTTCTATTCACAAGCTCTATTTTACCGTCTTCTAGATTTCTCTTGTTATGTAATAGTTTACCATGTGGGATAAAAGCTAAAAAGAAAAATCACATTTTTCTGATAAAATTGCAGCTGTAACACATGCTGAAGGAAAGGGTTTTTTAAAAAAATCAATTCCAAATTCATTTTAAAATCTAAGTAAATGTATTTATCCAGTTGTAAGTATATGAAGGCAGTCCCCAAAACCACCTTTTCCTACACATCTTGTTTTGCCCTTTTAAACTTCCAACTACAAGGTAGAAAATGTTTTAATTATTTTTCACTTGGTACTTATTAAGCACAAGCCCTCTTGAGAACAGGAAGTAAAGACGGCAGAGCAGTTAGAAGGTAGGTGATGTTTAACTATAAAAGTGCAGCGAGCCAAATGACTACAATACAATTTTTTGTTCAGTCTTGCATACACCTGTTTCTTATCAAATAACATTTGTGACCAATCCTTTATAAACATGCTTTTGTCTTATAACTAATATCTATGCATTAAAATCTTAGCTATCTCTGTTTAATTTAGCAGTGCTAAAGTAACATCCAGACTGGCTTCTCAGAGCAATCACAAACAGAAAAGTCTAAACAGACTATAAATAAAGATATCCCATTTAACAACTACTTTTTTTTTTATTCAAAACAAAACTAAGTTTCTAACCTAAAAGCAAATGAAGCTGTTCATTCTATCGTTTCGAAGTGTGTAGCTCCCGTAACACAGCAATATGAAGGCAAGACTCAATGATCCCATCAAAGGAAGACGAAAACCAGTGGATACAGAATTTTAGCTCCACCAGCAGGCATAACACAACACAAACACTTACAGCATTCTTTATCACAGGCAAAACTAGGCCTTTATCACGCTTTTGACATTAATTTCCTCCAGGCAGAGGGACAAGTGCTCTATTCTTCTATTAACCCCTGCTAATGCTAAAAGCTCTACGCTTACCCTCACACGCTGCTGAGGGAGAACACAGCACAGTTTCTACTACGTATGACATACGATCAAACTTAGCAAAAAATCCATTTTTTTCTGGACAGAGTTTACTATTGCAGTCTGAAATACAGACCAAGCTTGTTTGGGCTGCTAATGCACGACAAGGAAAAAGGACCAGAGTGAGACATACAGGAAATAGCAGAAATGCACACACAGCTCACGTTCTCTGTGGATTTGTGTGCTGAAGAACAACTATGTCCTTTTTCTGGGAGTTGGCTTGGTTGTTTTATTTAACTGATGGTTAATGGAAGCAAAATCTGGGGCTTTTGTGATTGTAAAATATCTTCCTCCCACCCTAAATTTAGGGAAACAAGGGATTAGGGGGAACAGATCTCACCATGATTTGCTTAAACTGTGACAGGCCACAAACTACAATTCCTAAAAGCACCTGGAATATCACTATTCTTTTTGAGAACCTATACAGTCTTATGAAGACTATATACACTTAAAAGGCTGTACTACACCAGAAAACCATGCTGGCTTTTACTCCTGTAGAAGCTCTTTCAGGGTTTGATTACTTTAAGAAGAAGGGATTCTGCACAGCGGTACAAAATACTTCAGTATTCACTGCTATAGATTACATAGTTTTATAAACCCTTTAAAACAAACAATCTATTCCAGAGGAAAACGTTAAAAAAAAAGCAAACACCAAAAACTGTCAAAACACTATAATCTATCATCACATTCCCTAAATACAGTCTTACAATTAAAAATACCATAACCTGTATGCTTTTCTTCCTTCAGACTGTGTTATGAAAAAGACCAGCATGTCACAAGCTCCAGAAACCAGATATGACATAAGGGAAAGCAGTTCACAGGACATTAAAATAAAGTTGTGTAAAATACATAGGTGTTAAGATGCCTAATTACAGTCAAGGAACCAGAATGAATCAATTCCCAAAATGCTGGTTTCACAAAATTACTTCGCTGGTCATTAATTTGTATAAAAGCAAGAGCTTCGCTGACTCGTCAATCTCCCGTTAGAAAACCTGGCAAACAAGTCAGTAGAGTATTAGATCCTACATTAACAGCAATAAAAAAAAAATCCACAAAAGAACACAACCTACAAACCAAATGGTTTCAAAATTGCCAGACTCTAACTGTGCCAGTTCTCAGGGGAGGTATGTGGGGGAGGAAGGAGTTAAGCCCTCTTCAGCTTTGCCATGAGCTGAAGCACAACCGGAGCATGTGGAGCATTTCAGATTCCTACAGGCTTATCTGCTCAGTGACAGAAAACAGTAAAAGAACAGAGAGTTCTTAAATTATTCCTCTCCTTCAATATACCAACACTATGTAGAGTCTGATTTAGATGACAAGCTGGTCGGGGCAGAAACTTGTCATTTTTGCACTATATGCACTGTAGAATTATAGAACAATATTCTACAACCAGTCTAGTCTGAACTTCGTTTTAGACCCTCACTACTGACGGGGAAAACTGTTACAGGTCACTAAGACAGTTAAGCAATATAGAAGAAAGAACTACTTATCATGGTATCTTTAATAATCAAAATGTGGAGACGTTCAAAGAAAATATCTCCACAGCTGACACCTCACTACTGGAAACTGTTCTAAACTCTAGTGAGCGTACATCAAAAATCACGTGAACAATTAAGCATGCAGACGAGTGAAATACAAACAACAGTTTTTCAGTTCTCTATTTTCCCTTTGCTTTCTAAAGATACCCGATTAATACGAGATGCTCATTTTCACTCTAGATCAAAAAGAGGTTATTAAAGACTGTTGACAGTCTTTAGCAAGGGTCTTAAATATAAGCAATAGACAATAACAAAAAAGCCAAAACTTTTGTGGGGTTTGGCAGTGGTGGTTTAGTTTTTTGCGGGTTTGGTGAGTTGCTTTTTGGTTGTTTTTTTTTAAAGACGACATCACTCTGATTAAACATCTTACCACTGAGCATGTTGTTAGAGGACACCGATCACCATACCTTTAGGCGTATACATTCCTTGTTGCATGGAACCTCCAGGCTCAAAAACAGGAGCTTTAAAGTCAGCAACTGCTGACAAAACTGATTCAAAGCTTAAGCTTCCTGGAATAATACCACTTTTAGGATTGGGGTTTTCTGGAATGTAATGTTTGTGTTAAGGAAGGCAAAGTTAGTTGTAGGACACACCATTTTACTTCCTTCTTGACATTTTCAGTCACTCGTTTCAGAGGCTACGTTTCAGCAGTGCTCTGTGTTTACCACAAGAGGTCTGCATGCTCCAGCTACCACGGAACAGTAGCTATCACTGAAGTGAATCACAGCCTCCTAGCTAGGACATTAAACATTTTAAAACAAGCCAATTGCCACATGCTTGGCTGAAGAGGTACGTACTAAATGAAAAATAAAAGCTCCCAGTGGTAGGGTATATAAAGTTGTTGTACTTGCCTTTATTTACTAACACTTGGGCTATCTTATAGCAAGATAGCCCAATTGTACTAAATATTGTGTATTTACAGCTAAGTGCATAAAAGCAAGTAAATAGCTTGGGATCCATAAACACAATAAGTAATTCTCCATCTTGGATTGGCTATATCTCTTTTTTGGTGGATATGTAATTGACCTACTGACATTACCCCAAGTAAGGAAACTTCTGCTTAGTGATAAATGACTACTTATATAAACAGTTCACTTTTTCACACAGTAAAGTGATTTGCTTAAGTGAATTACTAAGTGATTTGCTTATTTTACACATTTAAGTGATTAAGTTACTGGGTCACATCACAATAATTAGTAATTCTTACTGCATATTTGTAACTCTCTTTGTCCTCATTTCCTATCTTTATAAATCCCTAAAATTTTTGCTCAGTGCCTGTCCCTGGATTGCAAGATCTTTTGGGCAAGCTATTTAATTCGGCTGCACAGACTAATGCACCGATAGCAGTAAAACCTGTCAATCTGTATTCTGCTATTTGGGGATGTGAACTGCACAGCTGCACAGAAAAGACTTCCTAGAGTTTGCTATTCTTCAAGTAAGACACCTGCCCCCATAACACATTTTTCACTCTGATTGCAAAGCAGCATTCAAAATCACTATTATTTGCATTTTCAGCTATTGATAGCAAAAGCCAATATAGGAGAGAGTGGCTTCTTTTTATGCTGACATAAAATTAGCAATAATCAAAAGGCTCAAATCCAGATACAAGTGATGCTAAACTTTCTACAATGTCACTGGAAAACAGACTTTCCATCTCACACCTTATAAACTTTAGTAGTGTTAAAAAATATATAAATTAAAAAAAAATAGTTGTTTAGCATGTTGTATCAAAACTAATTTAAAACTAAGTATTGTGTATTTCATAATAAAAACCAAAGCTAGAGCAACTTCCTTTGCTGATAACTATATGCAAACACACCTTTACACAATCTGTCATAACTACATGAGCTAAAAACACATCCAAGCTCCAATATCCCACTACTATCCAGGTACCTGTCATTCTCATTCATGCACATTAGTTAATATATTCCAAGGATATGAGATCCAACAATGAACTGTGTGTCCTGTCATTCATACAGAGTTGGGCTACCATCTCTGCTCTGAGGATTTCATCATCTGTCATTCCTAGAACAATGAAATGTAAAAAGCCATTAAAATAGCATGATTTTAGAACACACTTTCAGCATACATTTGTCATTAAACACAAGCTACACTTGATTATGAACATTAAGTAATGATACGCTGCTATAAAAATACAGCAAAATAAGAGGGGAAGGGGACACAGATGTTATGAAACACAGTCACAATCAGAAAAGACAGGTACAAACTAGAACAGTTGTCTTTCTGAAAAAAGAAACAATCTTCATGTGATCATACACAGAAATCACCCACTGCCATTAAAGCCATTTTTCTCCATTTCTATGTATTATGTCTATTTCTAATGCATAAGGGATTAAAATTTAGTAGCTAGCAAAAATGAAACCAAGTATTGAATGCTTTAAGTTACTATTATGAACAATCAGCTTGATAGTAGCTACCGCATGTTGAATATAATTTAACAGCCATGTTATTTACCTAAAGGAATTCCTAAACAGTGATACTTACCTAAATGTAAACGAAGACTTAGCAGAAGGACTAAAAATGTTAAGGCTCCTTCCAACATGGACCTTTCGTGCTCTGAATCAAGAACTGTATTTTGATGCTGTGATGCCATCGTTAACAGATCTACCACCTTAAATCTGCACAGCAAAGACTAAAGTCAGAAACATCATTCCGCAACATTAAAACACCAATATGAAATGCACTGACAGACTCAGGATACCATTCACAACAACAAAAATGAATACAAAATAAAATAATATGTAAGCGTACGTGAACACCCTCTTATTTTTAAATTTGGTTTTTATTTAACTATGAAATGCGCTATAGTAATATTTACTCCACATAAAAACACCTTACATTTATGAATATATAAAAGCTAATGCAAATTCATTTGTTTTCAAACCCTGATTTTATGCCATCCAGCAAAGCAGACATCCTTTCTGAGTCTCTTCTTATTGCAACTCTATTTATCTGCTTCCTCAGGCTAGCATATCCTGAAAGCTTGCATATAGACACGTGTAAAACTTAAAAAACCCTGAAGATGCTCAGAAAACATGTCTGAAGCTTCACTACTGCACCGTAAATCAAAAGCCGATCCTGTATAAGATCAAGGATATACCTTGAGATACCTCTCTTTTGGTAGAGCCCTTAGGTAAATGGTAGTTTTGGCTAAGCAGAGCTGTACCCCTGAAGATGTGTATCAGATAGGCACTTTTCTCTCACATGGCATAAATAAGTCAACAGCTAGCACAACACTGAACAATAGCATTCATCTTTTAACCCTACCTTTCAAAAACAGATGAAATAAAGTAATCTGGGTCCAGCCTAGAGGCACAGACCTATGGAAAGAGAATAAATTCATTTTATTCAGTAGTTAGTTTGCAAACAAGCACTGTCTTGGCTTCTCAGAAAACATAACTTACTTGCAGCAAATAAATGTCAGGATCAATCATTGAATTGCAGAAATGAGACTGCACGTAAGTCATGGCCTGTCCTTTAATTTGTAGGCCATTTCTAACCCACATGTTGCTGTGAATTTCAGAAAGACTTGCCTGTTCAGGGAAAATCAAATAAAAAGTTACAAACATTTCAGGGATATTCAGCTTTCAGTTCAACATTAGCAGATCATCAATATATTATCACAAATATACATACACACCATAACTTTAAATAAAAGTGTACTTTTTTATACTGATTTACTTCTCCTGTGGAGTGAGGGATGAAAAGGAACCACTGCAATTTTACGAAACTGATACCATACTTTCATGAGACCGTATTTCCGACAACAGAAGTGATCAAAGTCAATGAAGTGATTTATTCATGTATTTGTTTACTTGTTATTAAAATCTTGAAAAGTACTCCAAAGAGGAAGGCATCATGGTTAAAAAGAAGTTAGTTATAAAAGCAGTGATTACAAATACTGCTCACTGTCACTTACAAATAAATAAAAATTTGTAAATAAGTAAGTAGCAGGATGCATTCATTCTTGAACTCAATTTCAATTTAAGATATCAAATTTTCAGATTCACATTTCTTCTCAACTTGCGCTCCACTGGTAGCTATTCCATGAACATGCAATTCCATGTTTTCAAAGGGTTGGTTCCTCCTACCTTTTTGAAAGTGCTAAAGTGAATGTTGTCACCACCTTAATCTGTGAAGTATGATAATTAATGACACACATTTAATTCTGGAAATAGGAAGGAAACAAAACAGTTTATCCTAACTACTCAGTATATTCTAGTTATTGTTGTCACATATTGCTTATTTGATACTCCACAATTAAGACACACTCCCCCTTGTTAAGTACTTGTAAATACATTTAAATGACTGGGGTTAAAAGAATCAGCCACTATTTTTTTGTTGTATACCTCTACATCTGCATTGAAGTCAGAAGTCTGCCCATACCTGAATCTGAAGTGGGTGAATCATAAGTTTCATCAGCATCTCTTGATCTGGCAAGATAGTATCCAGATCTAGTTCTTGGCATTTGACAGCCTAGAAACAAAAGCAAGCACACGCTGTACTGAACAGTCACACTCAACAGGGCATTTCCACCTTCTGTGTGACTAAAACATGTGCTTACCTTACTTAAAAACATGGCAAAGTAACGATGCAGTGGCAAGTGAAAAGTAACTTGGTTAGGAGCTGGCTGAAAGTAAAATAAAGAGATTTTAATAGCATATATTAAAAGAACCTAAACCTACAAATGTCTTTGTCACAGCCACCAAGAACAGTATCTTGCATGTCTTCGATTTGATGGACTAGTATTACTTCCTTCCCTTGCAATTTCTGGTGATTCAGAAATTTTCCTTATTCAGACAGCTGTAGTTAATCTCTTACTAAGCCCCCAGTAATTAATGACACTGAATTGATTGATAGTACTGCTTTCTAAGTGGCAAAGCTTGTTTTGTCATTACTTCTGATCTGTTCAGCAGAACAGCAGTACAGCAATGGCACTGCTTTTAAGGTTCAGTCAGCCTAAGCTTGCACCAACAAATCCAAATCACCAAGACTCTACAATAAAGGATCCTAGGACATAACATTGCAACTATTAACTACAAACTCTAACTTCAGCAAGACAATCCTTTTCCTAACAATACCTAGAATGTTGACTGGCCGGGGGGCAGAGCATATCATATTTGATTTTTAACCAGAATTTCACAATACTTTGATTAAATTCACTAAGGATATTTACCTCATCTACAAAGTTGATAGCATCAAACCAGTCCTGAAGTGCTTCAAGGCAGTATCTGACAACATTTCGTGTGTATTCCTGTGTTTCCTGCAGTAAGAGAAACCAGTGTACTACACAAGTCAAAACAGTTATGTGTCACTGTTTTCCTACTGCAAATAAATGATTACTTCAAGAATATTTTTACAGTACATACTGATTTCCATATGATGAGAGCATAAAGTAAGTATTAAGATAGTTTCACTGTTACTCTAAAATAATAATATTTCAGTGGTGAGAATCAAGGCACCTTCAGAATGGTCAGCTGGTCCTAGTTCCTACTGCTGTTTAATTTATCCATTTATTTTTACCAAAAATTGAGACACATAAGCATTAAGAAAAGTCTCTTCAAACCAAAAGTCTCTTCTCAACCAAAAGGAATGGCTAATGTCCTGTAAGTTTTATCTACTAAAGCTCCTTACTGTTGGCTAACACAATGCCCCCTGAAAAGCAACAATAACCCAATACTGCATAGATTTTAACAATAAGCAAACCTTGTTATGACTGTATGATGTAACTCTGTAACAATGCTCTAAAACTATAATATATTTCAGATGAAATCATGTATTTTAAAACTGGGGCTGTACATTGCCCTCCAAGAGGGAAGCAGTGATGCGTAAGAAGGGAAGGCAGAAGGGGAGCTGAACTAAATTGCTCTGTGACCAGCTGAACTTAACAAAGCCTCATTGCTTTATCTCCCCTTCCCCTAAACATACACTCCAGACCTGCCTCATACTCCTAGGACATGTATGACACACTTCTCATGCAAAATCCAGTAGTGCTTTGGCCAGGCAGAAGTTCTGCAAGTGCCAACTGGCTCACTCAGACACCTTTTCTCATCAGGAAATACAACAGCCATGCTCCCATCTAGCTGTCTCACACTTTACGGTGGCCAGGTTCCGACGGCTTTCTCTCTCCTGTGGGGTGCGAGCTGAAATCTCTTCCCACTCAACAGGTTTCACTAAACAAGTGCAACAATTAAGCAGTGAGATTTCTAAAGCACTTCCAGATTTATTAAGAACCACCAAAAGGTTCAAACATGGCAGTGAAAACATGAGTGACAAGCCAACAAGCAGAACAAGGAATCCTATAGGCCTTAAAAAGACAGGCATCCCTAAGATAGCAAGCCAGGTATATTTCAAAAAGCCAGAAATCGTAATTCAGCTTTCAAAAGGTAATTTAGACTCAAAAATTGATATATTCACAATGTATCAGTGTAACTTGTATCACGGAAAGGCTTTTGCAACTGCCTGATTTAAACTGTTTTAAAATTACACGGTATGCTCGCACACGTTCTTTCAGTGCACAGTTCAATTCAGGTATTGTCTCAGCAACACTATTAAGTATCTAAATAAGGTAACATCAAAGATAACTATTTCATTAAAAATAACCAATAAAAAGTTTTTTCAAATGTTACAGTATTCCCATTAGCTGATAGATTTCATTTTTATTATAACTTAATACAATTTACAGTCTAGCTAATAGTAAAGACTCTTCACTCTAGTTAGGAGACCATGAGCTGTCAAAACCTAGGAAGATTTCACTGCAAGTTGAAAGTAAAACAACACAAACCCATAAATTACTCCATTCCCCATCATAATGAAGTGTCTACTTGCAGACACAATCAACTTCATAATCACATTAGGACATCTTGCGTATCTCCTTTCCTACTGCACAAAGGCAGGATGACTCAGAGACATTTATCAAGTTCTTCATCAGATCAGAAGTTAGTCCATATGTACAGGCATATGGAATGACTGTACATATCCCGAACTGGTAGGCCCAGTTCTGGAGACAATAAATTAGGTACAAGCATGAATTCTATGCTCACTATACACAGAACCCGAGTTAATCACAGTTTTATATGTTTGGTAGACAAAGAAGCAAAACCCACGTCTTTTCAAACACAATCCAGACAAACCTTTCAGATTTGAGAACTGTAGAAAAAGTCATGAATAGAACAAAGAATAATGACAGAGAAATGTTAGTCTTACCCTAACTTTGCAGTGTGACAGAAGACCCCACATTGGCTGGGCACAGGCTTCCAGCTCAGCAGCAAAGGCAGCATAGTATGTCTGCGATTCAAACTCCACATGCTCATTTAATTCTCGTTTATTTAAATTCATACCTTCAAAGATTTAAGCAGAGTTATAGAAGCAAATATTTAAATTCATACCTTCAAAGATTTAAGCAGTTATAGAAACAAATATTTTAAAATACTGCATTCCACTTATCCCTAGCTAGTGCTATGCATTCACAGACCTATTAAGAGGAAAAAAACCCCACAACCATAAAGTGTAACAATCTCTCTTATCTAGCAACAGAAAAATGGACAAAATATGAGAACAAAGTATGAACAGCAATAGACCAGAAAAGAACAATAGCTCTAGACTGGTTAGTAACTGTAGTCCTTTATGTTCAGGTGCTGTTACCCAGCATCCCTTCTACTTTGAACCTCAGTCAATGAGAACATCTGAATAAAAAACACCTGGTTCCTCTTTCTAGACAGAACATTTATCAGTATTGAAAAGTTAACAATTGTTAAATATTTTTTTAAATAATGAAAAGCTTTATTCACAACAACACTTATAAAAAGATCCAATTTTTCAGATTAATTTACGCAATACTTAAGTAAAGTAGAAATCGTAACTTCTATAACAAGTTGATTTGTATTGTAAGTAAAACCTGAGAATTCTGGCACAATGAACACTGGTCAAGTGTGATGCAATTGCTCTTCAACTAGTCCACACAAGACAAAGATACATTAGATCATTTTCAAATCTACCTGTTTTCCAGTTTATACTGTTCCCTTCCAGGAACACAGACTGATGAGAACACTCACGGATTAAAATATTTACATACAGCACTGTAAAGATTTTGCTACTGTGAACATTACGCTGTCTTAACATTCTTATATTAGTACTGATTGTAACAGTCACATACCTTGAAAGAACGACACAAAATTCATCCATGTTACCAAAAGACCATGATCTTCCAGAAATTTCTTTGCCACACTCTGGTGTGAAAGTATGTTTATAAAATCACTAACCAGGGGCCAGTAAGTATTATTCTTCAGGAGTGCTTCCCCACAGTTTACCACAACATGTAAACTATTTTCTTCATCTAGATTTAAAGGGGGGAAAAAAAAAAAAGGGAAGGAAACAAAAGGTAGTGAGGTTTTTTTACCTTTTTCTTGTAATTTTTAAGTAAAATTACAAGATAATGAAAAACTAACAGTTAGTATTTACTGCAACGTTCTGTTCAGACACATGCAGAGAAAACTGCCAAAAAGGACGGTTGTTATGTGGTACATGAGGCTGCCTTCTCATCATGGACTCATCAACACAGACCCCACTGAGTAAGAGACACACACACACTTTGAACAGTACTGCAACCTTTGAAAAGCAGTGCATGAGTAAAACCATCACACCTATGCCTTTTTTGAATACTCTTGAGTGTAAAAAGAACAAACAATACGATTCATATTATGAACATCTGAAACCTGTTTTGAATTTGACACACTTCCAGCAAGTAAGCTACCTTAAGCTTGAAGGTAAAGCACTGGGCATTCAAGCTGGAAGATGGGTGATCAAAACCTACACTGGCATGTTGTGTCTGAGGAAAGCATTTCCACTCTGAATCTGGGACAGATAGGATTTATGCAGCCTTCCTGAGACTAAGGCAGGAGAAGGTTCCCAAAAGAAGGGGAGAAGAAATCAGATGGTGGGAGGGGGCAGGAAGGGGCCGGGGCAGTGTGTTTTGAAGTCTCCCCCCCTGAACCATGAAAGTATATCCTCTACAGCTCTCAAACAAATCTAACTGATTTTCATAAGAGGGACCCCAGAAAGAGGATTGGTCCTGGATTCATGTTCCAAGGCAAGTAACTTCCAGGACCCACCTGTCAGTTGCTCTTCTATTTCCAGCAAACAGAAGAAAATCTTGGATCTCATGATCAGCCAATGGGGATGGCTAGTTGAAATGCACCAAAGGACCCGTGTAGTTACCCTTTACACACCGACAGGGTCAGAAGCAGTACAGCACAGTCACAGCTAAACATACACAGTTACTAAAAACCTCCAGACTCCAGCTGATGAGGCACATCTGTATCTGGAATGGTTCCCTTCAGTACACATGTAAGCTTTTTTCCTTCCCTTCGTTGTAACTACTAAAAAAAACCCAAACCTTTGCACTCTGAGGTTGTTTATTTTGCTGGTTTATTGGTACCAGAAGCTCTTGCCTTGCCAACAGGTTTTCTAACCTGAAGTCATACAATATTTTTGTCTTGACAAGTTTTACTTCCAAAGAAAACAGCACAGTCTGTAAAATAAATCAGATTTCATCCTGAAAAATATGCTGCTTGAGTTGCACAAAACTATGAGCAGATACCTCCTTCTTACCATAACGTAATACAGAGCTCCGTTTCTTAAGACTGCCTCCTATTTATTACACTGAAGTACTGGAAGGAACAGGCAGCCAGAAGTGCTCTGCAGAGAAGCTCAAACTTCCCCACCACAGTTGATCAAATACTCTTTAATCTCTCTCTTGCACTCTGGTACATTTGCAAAGAAAGGAAACTATCTTGTTGCTTAGCTGTCATGGCCCCACCTGCTCACACGGCCTACCCAAGAACAGGATAACACCTCAGCTGGCTCTGCCTGAACCTGCCGAAGGACTCTGCAGAGAGTCAACAGTTACACTGTGCTGATTCTCTGCCCCGGCATATACGAGACAAATCCAGAGTTACTTCAAGTTGGCTGTGGTATTGCCTCTTACTCGGCATACTGTACAAGCCAGGGTTAATGTAAGGTCAAGTCAAACACTTGTTGGGGTGTAGGGTTTGAGGTTCTTTTGTGGGAGCGGAGGGGAGTGGGCTTGTTTTTTTTTTTTAAGGATGAACCATTACCAAAATTTTTTCTTTGGGTTATAAATTTTTCTTCCATGAAAAGTTCAGTAGGATGAAAGTGCTGACAGAGAAGCCTCTTAAGAGCATAGGGACATAAATCTTCCTAGGGAGCCAGTTTCATCATCCACATCCATATTTCTCCTCCTCATCCTTTCACATGTGAGAAAGGTAAGGTGAACTAGTAACACTTTCAAAGTTGGTATCAACACAGCTCCTAGGTCAACTCTGTTTCACAACAGTTTGTACTTGGCATCCACAAACACCCTTAACCAACTGTATGCTTTTACCAGGTGTCAGCTGTCCAAAAGACAATTAGGATCTGTGAGTAGTGCAAACTAAACGTGCTATAGCAGATACAATTCCTGCACCATGTTCTCCTTGATCCTCTCCCCATGTTTTCTCCATCCATCTATTTGCTGGACTCATAAACTTTGTTTCCAGATACTACGCACCCTGCCTGTTTGCACCAGCTGTGCAAATCTCACCAGCAGAGACTTCTAACACACTTACTTTCCAGCACCAGAAGAGACATCTTGTGTTTAGGTCAAGGTACGAGCCCACAAAACTGCAGGTGGACAGTGGGAATTACAGGGGAAAACACCCCACTAAGGTATTTTATTAATTTTTTGCTGTCAATTCACAGTATTTCCAACCCCTCATATACAAAGCAGTGAGGAAGAAATGTGAAAACACTGGACAGATTCCATGATGGAATCTTAGCTGAGACAAATCAGATTAACTCCATGTCTTGGGATAGCTGCTCCAGGGTAAGTCTTTCCTCATAAATCCATCAAAAATATAAGCGATGTTATTTAACTTACCAGCTCCAGCTTACACAATTAATCACCAGGAAGTTTCGTCAGAGAATGTCTAACCACAGTCACAGCTGCCTTCTGTTTGGCTGCAAATTCTGATCCATTACAGAACCTTATCACTAATGCTAGCAACATCCCATACTGACGAGCAAGTAACATCAGAACATGCTTAGAAGTAGCTTTAAATGACACGCCACCAATATGGCACTAGTTTAGCAAAAGTCACTTGATACACAAACTGTTAAAGATTCGACATTTTTCTTTCAATACCATAAAGCAATCTACGTAGGGCAATAGGAAAATTTCTCATGCTGAAGTTGCAGCTGGATGAGGGCACTCCATAGCCAGATGACAGAGGATTTCCTATTTCAGTACAGTCATTCCCTATGAGGCTATACATAGAGTGGACTCCGAGACAAAGGATATTTTCAGACAAGAAAAAGTACAGTTTCATGCAGAAGCTGATGGCACTTATTTGGCAGCAGCAGACAGCCTATCTAGAGAGTATTTTCAAATTCAGACTAGGAGAAAGAGGGCTGAGAGGTCTGCGGTCTGTTAAGTACACAAAAGTGTGAAAAACAGCAGTCAGCAAGATTCAGCAAGTCAGCCACCATTTTCAGATAAGAACAAGTAAAATAAGGAGGGTAGAAATAGGACAGCTGTTTTCACTAGAAAGGTTACAGAGTGCACACTAGTTCAAATTCAAAAACTGTCAACTGATAGCTTGTTCAAATGATGTATTTACGAAGTATTAATTCATTCTCCTCCACTACATTTTATTAAGGCAATCACAGGTAAGAAAAAAAACTATTAAATACTTCAAATACCTTCAAAGTATTTCACAAGCTATTTAAATTAATAAAGGTCTCAATTTGCACATATAATTTCTGAAATGAGCTTCACAAGTAGTGTTTATGCACTTTACCCAACAAAGGAAGCACCTGCAAGATAACAGTCCGTATTGCATGTAACACACAACTATGTAACATTTCCACATAAGAAAACCCTCCAAACCAAACGATAAAACATCAGTATCACTCTTGATAACTATCTTTACATTTCTATGAAATTTTGAGACTCAGCCTCTACCATTTTTTGCTCGATCCTGTGCATTTTTGGGAAGGGATTGGGGGTGGATTGGCTACCAAAGGAAGAGATTAAGTTTCCTCTTCGATCAATTTTATTATCCATGGAAAGCAAACAAACAAATCAACCTACCTTGCAATTCACTTTTAATAAGGCAACTTTCCATCATGTATAACAGAACAGTGACCATAATATCCAGCAGCTGACATTCCTCTGTTACTTGGCGTGCTAGTTCTTCATTGCTGAACAACTGAACACTGATATGCACTATTCTATTAGACACTGTGTCTGATTCGTGGCTTTTCTTCAGTGTTTTCATTATAAAAGCATAATGCTGAACAAAAGTTTTTGTAAAAGCAATCTGCAAATCAAAGAAATGTTGATATTAACAAGCACCATACAAAAAATACAGCTTTCTTTCACTATAATATACCTTTACAAAAGTACAATCAACATATCCTGGGAAACAACCACTGCCATGACATACCAAAATTGATGGTTTAAGTATCCCATGTGTAATTTCTAGAAACAGCCCACATGAAAAGACCTATCTTATAGAGAAGAGAAACTTATGCTTCCAATTTTATTACCTTATCCCAAAATCTAATGTTTTCATTCTATACATTCCACACTATAAAAAACCAAAACCAACCAACCAAACAAATCGTTGAAACAAGGAATAAGGTCTCGGAATACTTGTGAAAGCAGTAAAATTCTATTAATAAATTTATACTAAATTTTTTACAACTTAAAAGAGGAACTGATGTCCTAAAACGATACACTATGAACAAGGACAACAGTAGTGCATAATAAAGCTGCCTTATCACTTGTACTCATCTACCCATGGAGTAAGGTTTTCATTCATCTGTCAAGGATGACATTTTAAAACTGGATTTCATCTGCTACTATAACATCCTGGAATTTTTTTTTAATATATCTTTAGCACTTTTTCCTCCATAACATAATTCATTAGGAGGCTTTGCTTTTCTTTACACAACTGTTAGGGTTTTTTTAAACCAGACTGGTATTTAAGTATATTAATACATATAAATCTTAGTACAATTTCTTATCCCACTCCATCAGCCTCAAATTGTGAAAGTAAACCAACTCTTTACAATGCACATACATGTGAGCATATCTGCCAGCTTTGAAATCACTTCTCAGTACTTTAAGTTCTGAGTTCACACAATCTGGACTTGCTTGGCTTAATAAAAAGAGATAACACAAGCTGTGTAGTGACTAAAATTTTCAGCTCAACATCCAAGATTCCCTGTCTGTTCCCTTCTGGAAGTATTAACGTTCCATAAGCATAAAATCAGAAATTTTAAAACCACTATCAGGCAGCTATTTTTTCACCAGACTATACAAATCTTCATTCTACCTGCCTCACACTCAGTAATCCCATGTTTTTATTATAGCACTACCATGTTATTCTCATTTAGAAAGTATCTCCAGAAATATCATGATGCCCTAACGCTGCTCTTGGGCACAAAGACTGCTTCTTCCAGCAAATACCCTCAAAAATGAAGTTGCTCATGCAAAAAAAAAAAAAAAAAAAAAAAAAAACAACCAGGATGGGGATGTCACTGCATGAAACACTAACATTGCTTCACTTGCTTTCCTTTAGCTGGACCACAATGACAGAAACCTGTATAATAACTGAAAAATACACATACATATAGTGCCCAGCACAATGGTAATTGTTTTCAGCTAAAGCTTTTTTGGAACATTGTATTCGCAATACTCGCACAGAGTTAATACAATATTGTTCAGGTGTTTCAAGGCAGAAAAACCTATCATGTAATTTCCATTAAATTAAATCCTGATACAATTTGAATCACTGGCAGTGACGCTCATAACAAACATCAAGACATTTATACTATTAACGTTAAGCCTCAGACACAAATAACGCACCTGATATTTCAAGAATATTAAAGTATATTAATGCTGCTAGTAAACAAAGTATACTTTATTTATATATTACTTCTTCACACTGTATAATGGTTAAATAAGACTCTCAGGTCCTGTGATGTAGAAACTATGTTTTACTTGCTTTACAGAGCGCTCTCAAGTTGACTGTGAAAAGAGTGTCCTCCTCTAAGGACAAATTTTGGATTATTTATTTATTTTAAACCTGCACACATCAAGACTTTCTGTACCTCACTCATATACACTACTGAATTTCTGAAAGTACTGCAGATTCACTATCAGTTTAGTATAATGATAAAGACTCTGTAATACACTTAAATAAAGACAACACATAAGTTTTACTCCTACATTCATTTGGAATTTAAACAAACAAATACAACCCTTTCCAATTTTGAGAGGAAGACACTAAATTCATTTCCACAAGTTAAAATGCTGAAATTCTGTGGTAAACTGCAGTCCGTATACAAAAACGGTCACAGTAGTTCCAATCAGTTCATCCAGCTCAGTATCGTGTCTCTGAGTGGACAAAGCTCTATACACAACTAAGGAAAAAATACAGAATGGAGCAAGAATCCAGATTCTGACATACAATGTCTTTCCAAATACTTACTCAGCTCCCACCCATTTGGAAAAAATGGCTTCCTAAGACAGAGGAGTTTTCTGTATATTTAGTTACTTTCACTAACTTAGTCTCTATGATGCTGTGCAGCTACTAACAGCTAGCCTATGCAAAAAACCCTTATTTTTTCATTTGGCCTTTCCTCCTGGTGGCCACTCAACAATCCCAGAAAATTTAGAAGTGTAACATGAACCCCATGTTTCAGTTAGAACTCACAACTCCCACAGTTACGCAAAGAAAAAGATAGTTCTGCCAGGTGAAAGCTGTGCTAAAGTTAAGTTTCCAATAGAAAAACTGTTCTACAGAATTTGTAGAACAGTAGATCCAAAGATTTTACTCAAGTCCTATTGCTGTAATAGCTGCCTCAACTTTCCCTATGGGCAGTGCCTGATGAGGCACAGCATTTCTGATAAATATGTTTGTTGATTCGTTATCTCTACCAGGTGCTTTCATGTTTTTCTGCTTCCAGTACTCCAGATTTCAGCAAGGATCTGCTCTTGGATGATTTACACTCTTCCATCAGCTTCCTGTTTATTGCCAACTTCTTGTTTGCCTTCTCCTTGGTCACGTGAAGGTCAGTTCTGTTTCTCTGGCCTTCTGTTTTCCTTCTTGCAGAAACCTTGTCCACAACATAACACCTTTGATTTCTTGGAAGCTCCAATCAATTTCTCTTCTGTTTTCTTTTTCGTCACTTGTAAGTCTTCCAAGCTTCAAATGTCAGAGAGTACTGGAAGGGATGTCTCGGCACAAATCCTGTAATGCAAAGACCACACTGTTTGTTGCGCTGTCTCTCTCACATGCAAAAGATGGAAGGGGGAGAAGAGCGAGTTAACCCAGGGTTTTAACCCACCCCTTTTAACAACTTTTTTTGAGATTCAGAATCAAAGAGGAGTTGGTTTTCCTGTTTAAAAATAAATCTGTGCAACAGATTGCTGGTGGCTGGCTCACTGCTTCACAGGACATGGTGGATTCAGCCAGCTCTGCTACGTCTACGCTGGAGATCAGAGATTTCAGCCACTTCAGAGCATGCACAGAGAGGCAGCTCTGTGTCCACCTAGCTCACTCCGTTTATCAGAAATCCCACCCAGCAGAATGCTGCTGATTTAATGAGCTACGTCTGCTCATGAAGAATCAGCCAAACTGTGCAACAGCAGAGACAGAAAAAATTAAGACAGTACAGGCAGTGGAGATGGGATGGGAGAAAGTAGTGGAAAGCTGAGAGGCCACTTGGAAGAGTTTATACCCCTACAGGTGTTCATGCTGTTTGAGAAAGCAACATGATTAAACAGCAAACACGCTTCTCCTTCATAAAAGCCAAATGGAAGCTTGAAAGATAAAACATTCTTCTAATTCATCCCAAAATGGTATATTCTCTCTGTACACACGTAAAAGGCAGAGCCACTCCTTGTAAATTAGCCACAATCCTCAGACACGGTTAAAATTCCTGTATCATTGACACGGTTTTGCAACAAAGCACAGTATCTTGGGAACAAATAGTGTTACTGCCTCCCCAGTATTGCTGTGTGATGTATTTCCTGCTCAGAGTTTCCTCACTATGGACAAATGCATTTTAGACAATCACAGCAATTAAACACAGATTCTGAAATATTTCAAATACTTCAGATTTGTCCTAGTAATAAAGTTTGTACACAGGAATTAAGTGTTTCGTCAAACACAATATGAAATTAGTAACAAAAAACAAGGAATGTTTAAATAATGCTTTCATCTGAACATACAGTATTTCCAGATAAAGGTGGCAGCAGTAGGGAAATCAAATATGCCATGGTCTCAATTTTGAGTACACAGTGAAGAAAGTCACTTTCCTCACTATGTTCACGATCTGAAGACTGTGCATTGTCGTCAAAGGAAAAAAGATCCCATGATCATTAAAGCTGTTATTACACGGTATAGTAACACGGTAAACATCACAACACTTACCAGATTCCTCCACATGCTGCTAGCAGTCTGGTGATCTTACAGGCAGGAGTTAACTGGCAACAGATCAGGAGAACTGGATGTCCATGTGCGTCTCCAAATACCAAGAGTAAGTCAAGGTTCGTGGCAAGCGATCATCAGTTAAGAAGTCCTCATACCTCCTCATGTACTAGCTGAATCCAAGACCAAGATGAGTCTATGGGGGTATCCCAAATCAAAGTGCTCTCTTGACATGGACAAAGTAGTGCTGAAGGCCCGTATGTTATCTTTTTCTTCCTTGCAAGTTATCTTCATATCCTTTGCTTTGATACAGCAGGTTTTAAGGGGGCACAAATTACAGGGCTGTCCCATTATCAACAGACTTTTTTTCACGAAATCCACATGCCTGGATTTCAGCATTTCTTGATCTTTGCCTCCCAGTACAGATTGAGAAGGTCCAAAATATTTGCATGGCTCAAAGGTATGACATGATCCAAGAGAAATGTTAAGCCTGACTGCTATGTATACAAGGTCTCAGGAACATGTAGAGCAAACAGCCAAACCTGGCTGCACACCAAGATATAAAACAGGAAGATGACATGACTCCAGTCTCCATGACTCCAGGCACGAGATGCTTGGTATGAACAACTGCAAACACCTGGAAGGCTGCCAAAATCACCTAGGGCATAGCGCAGCAAGAACACTTCCACTGTGATGGCCTATATGCAGAAACTACTGCCTACTACAACAGTTGCAACAGGAACCTAGCCACCGCAATAATTTACCAGTCATACCACACTACAGAAGCCTTTAGTGCTGATCCACATCTTTTAACTGATAAAAACCCAAGGTACAAAGTAAAATAAAAGTAAACAAAAAAGTAACACGTGCAAATATGCACTAACAACCAAAAAAAAAAAAAAAACCCCACACCACCACCATGAGAACAAAATTAACACTGCTGCTCCAGAATTACCCATCTTGTTTTTACCACACCTCTCCCCAAATACTATATACTGTAGACCTTCTAAGAAAATAAAACAATGTAGAAGATCTGCATCACCTTACTACTTATTATCCAAATATAAACATATGGTTTCATGAAAGACATAATACACACTAAGTGTGAGAATAAGAAAAGACATTTAAGTTTGAATGATGTAAGGCAAGTACCTTATAATCTTGGTCTGGCAGCATGTTGAGTAAGAAAGTCACCATCTTCTGTGGAAACTCATATTTTATTGTCCAAAATAATAATTCTTCTAGAAAACATTTATGCTTCAAAACATCCATGATAGATCGATCTGCATGAAATGTTGGAGGAGGGGATGTGTAATGTAATAATTATTAAAACTAAAAACAATGAAGTGCAGTTGCACTGTCTTATATAAAAGTCAGTAACAAACATTTAAGACTATATTAGCATGCTCCGTAAATATTTTTTTCAGAATCATTGGGAAACTGACATGGTCAACACTGCACAGAGTCAGAGCCTGTAGCAATAAAAAGGACCTCCCAGAGAAGCCAATGAAAGTTTTCAGTGCAATTCTACCAGGAAGAGTCCAGTCCTCATTGACTACACTGAATTGTATCACCTTAGTCTAATAGCTCCACTGACTAATGAAACACAGCAATTTACATAACATTTACACAGCCACTTAATAGAGGGAAAGTGTTAATGTACTACTTAGCTGAAGTTAAAATAGCAAAACGACAAAATACAATATATGATTACGTGATGAGCTCTATCACTTAAGAACACATGTTCTGGTTACAAAGCTCTAAACAAGCTAAATAGAAGCAATAATGTATCAGCTATTCTTATTTTTAACGCAATATACGTACTAATTTGAGCAACCACAAAGTTTTGGTTGGTTGGTTTTTTAATATGAAAATTACCATATTCAGACAATCAGGCACTAGCTCCTGATGGTACCAGAAGAAAGTGTCTCATCTTTTCCCATTCACTCTGCCCCCTTCGTCCTGCTAAAAAAACATCCCGGTGGGGTATCTATGTAGCAATCCAGTCACCTTTCCATTCTGTCAGCTGCGTTTTCAAGCACGAACTGACCTCCGCAAGAATAAACTGTTCATGAAGCTATGGCTTGACAAAACATAATCAGTCTAACTCCATTAAAATAATCTCAAATATAAAGATTCTTTATCATCATTCTTCAAGAGGTTGATTATTTATGATTTAAAAGTACAACAGGTATTGTTCACTCCCATAACATATAAGGACTAAAGAAAATAACAAAAATTGTAATAATGCTTTTATTCACCATATCTTACTATATCTAAGTATAGATACTTAGACATCAACTAGACCTGAGGATATACCCTCATGCACGAAATCCTATGGGGCTGTATGAAGCGCTCCCATCAGCACAGATTCCAAACCACATCATCCAGCCGTGAAGACTCGACTCTTCACTTAAGTATAACAGCTTTAGGGACTGCACTGGATAGCTTTGTATCTATCCTAAGCAGGATAGGCATTTGTGCTTTTCCTAAGCAGGAATTACCTCCATTTTCCACCACCACCAGAGGTCAGAGTTCCCCAGTCAAGTGACCAATCAGCACAAAACATCTCAGAAATTCCAACAGACCATGAGAAATAACAATTTAGATTTTAGAGATCTCCTCAAGTCTCCAGCAAGTCACACGAAGACAGTAATGTTTTATTCAATATATTCTACCAGCATCGCAATATAAAATTACCTTCACAGTCATGAAAGATATTTTGCTATTAAAATATTTTGTGAAGCATTACACATCACCTCCTGCAGCAAACATATGATCATTTAGGCTCTCTTCCTCGCCTCCTGTTAAGAAATTGCATATGTAATTTTACTGCCCATGAAAGCTTGGTAGCCACGCAGACTGACGTCTTCTGTCCACAGAACACATAGCACAGGTTTGGGTACATGCCAAATGCTCCTGAGTGAGAACACCAGGCAAGGAGACAAGTGACACAACACCCTCTCTGTCACTGATGTGTAGCTTTCTCTGACACATATCACAGTCGAAGAGTTTGTATCAAATTCTTTATGCAGCAGCTTCAGACAGGGATGGAAGAATATACTGCTACAGAATTTAAGTAGGCAGAATGCTCTTATCCAGCTTGGAAAATTTGTCAAGAACACTGGGACTAATGTTCCCACTCTTGTGAAAAGCACCACATAATTTTATATTTCTTTCAGCAAATAATAAATTAAAAAAACAGTGCCTGTGGGTTTAAAATTGGCTTCAACATCTAGTATTTTAGATGGATGCAGGATGCAGGTTTTAAAACAGAGTAAAATTAAAACTCTATCAATACTCAGTCCCATACCTGTATCAGTGAACCTCGGCATAAAACCTGTGGGTTTTTTGTTTGGTTTGTTTTTGGTTTTTTTATAATGGTCTGTTTGTTTTTTCTCTAGTGCCACAAAACACCCCATAGACTGTTATTAACATCTCTCTAGAATACGAGTCTTAGCATTCCAAGATATCCCCAATATATAAATAACTCTCTATGAAGATAGTACCACTAAAGATCTAAGATGAGACAGGGAGTCTGCTTACATGGAAAAGGTAAATCTGTTTTTATTTAATACTCAGTTTTCTAAAATTTTCTTTTCATACTCTTATTTTATACCCTATTGGACATAAAATATGAATACTGAAAACTTCAGAAAACTATTCAATATTTAATAAAAACAGATACTCACCCTTCCCCCATTGGCAGACTCCCTCCTCTGGGGCTGACACTAGGAGCTATCAACATCATGAGCACAGTCCATGTTGGGATGCCTCAGAGGGGGAAGACTACAACCCTGGGGGGAAATGAAATGTTCAATTAAAGTACCACTTTTCCTGAAATGACACTGCTGGTATTGGTTTTCAGACCTGCCAGCTTCTAAACCTGAACTTCCTCCCTCCCTATTTCCCCATATCAGTTCCTATATCAGAAAAAAACACAGCATTTTTTTCTTGTGTCCTGACTCTAACTTATCTTTTAGATGAGGTAACAGCCTCTTAAATTTAAGTAAGAGACCTCTCCTTAGATGTCTGTAAGTTTCCTGCATTTTGCCAAAACTACCACCTCTTCCACATCATTCTTTGCCACAATCTTTCACACACCATTTCTATGATCACCTCTTATCACCACCATTGCCAAAACATTTAGTCCTCTGCTTTTCCAGCTTCCCAATCTCTTTTTTCTTTAATCTGAAACCACTAGAAACAATCCATCTTACCTTCCCATACTCCTCACAACTTCATACATTCTTATTGATTTCATAAACCCTTGCATTTCAAATTAAAGTTCCAAACCATCACTCCAAAGCCTTTCCAGAAATTTTATTCCAACTTTCACCAGTTTTTCCACACAAATGTTTTTCTTCCTCAAGGCTTGCACTTCCTTTTCGCTTCCTATGCCAGTCTCCTCATACTCATATTAAAACATACAACAAAAAAAGTGTTCTTTAAATGAAGAGTTTAATATTTTAACAATATTTTCAAGAAGTTATTTTATTAATAGAATTTAAATATGATTATTTAAACATTTCTTAGCTCAAAATCATGTCAAGGACAAGCACAGGATAGCGCTACCTTGTCTCTAACCTCCAGTCATTCTTGAATTGCACTGACCTCAATGTCAGTATTGCTCATGTTGGACCAGAAATTGCAGAGGACTAATTTCAATCTAGGAAAGTAATGGATGGATTTCAAAGGAGACTTCATTCAAGTATCTTTTCTTAAACATTACTAGAACAGTACAGAGAGACCAACCAGAAGCAGAGAGAACCATTCTTGCCCGGCTGAGAACACAATCATACTGTGCAGTGGCATAAAGCAAAAAAAGATTATTAAGAACAAATGCATCAAAAACTTGTTCACTAACCTGCATTGTAACCTTGCCAGCCACACAGTGAAAATGGAATGGATTTTTACAGGTCAACTTACGACATGAAGGGGACAAAATGACTGGTCAAACAGAGTCTCAGACAGTAGTACTCACTCAAGGGAAATCAAAGTTGTCAATTACCACGATTTTGCTTGCTCTTCTTTTTTAGACTTTGCTATGTTTAATACCTGTCATATGCAGCACTACAGTGCTTGGGAAGTGAATGAATATCTCCAGATAATTTTTAAGATAGACATAAAGCAAATATGATACTGAGATCAGTACTTTATAAATACCTTTGGTGGTGCTGCTTAGTTTCACCCTCTTGCGCTTGCCCACACGTTGGCTACCATCCTGGTCCTCCTGGGGTAGGGGAAGAGTTTAAAAAATTGATAATCGTATATTTAGAATTTGGTTGCCAAGAGATGGTATGTTCTCAAAATTCTGGTTAACCACCAAGCTAAAACAGAAAAGCCCTGAATATAGTTTCTTAGCAGAAAAATACTTCTACTGTTTATAGGAACCATGGACTGGGTGGAACTCACTAGACAAAACAGGTTTTTAAACTGCTTTTTTCCTTCCCCTACAGGCAACATTATAATCTGCAAGTTCAGACATCTTCACCTATTTAATTAATTTTGTAAGGTTACTTGCTTTGATTTCTGAAAATGATTGCTAACAAAAATGTTTAACACTACAAAATTTCTCACTGTTGCACATTCAAGGTTTCACCTTATTCATCTGTAGGGTTTGGGGTGTTTGTTTCTTAAGAAAAACAAACAAACAAACAGTCAACATATTGGCAATTAAAGTTGGCAACACAGACAATTTGCTAGATATTTTCTAATCAATATAAAAGTTTTGAAGCAAGTATTTTTGACACCTTTAAGAGGCCAATTCTAATTGCCTGTTCCCTACAGAATAATAGAGGTGCTGAAGCTTTCAAGGCACCCTGCAAACAAACCAGCAAAGGCTCCAAAATGCAATGCAAGTTGAAAACATCATCACCTCCCCTTTACAAAATCTAACAGTGGGTGTTATAAAAAGAATGCAACATTACAGGGCTATATTAAAGGCTGCATGGATCTTTACTAGTAATGGTAGTCCTAATGAAACGGGGAAATAAAGAAAGATACCTACTGGATCTAATGAAATGTGGGACGATTAATGCAGATGTCTACTACTAAAAGTAAGTAATCAATATCCTTCTCCTCTAAGCAAACATGGTATTTTACTTGCAACCTTCAGTGGAATGATAAAGAACCTGACACTCAAGAAGTAACTGTTTAATCTGCATGTTACTTCCTCACTCTTTAAAATTTTCTAAGTACAGTTTGTAAAAACAGCACAAGTCCCCTGTTTCAATGTATCTTAAAAATGTAATTAACATCTTGAAACTGATCCCAGGTTGTGAGTATATGCAGAATTTCAATTCAGAAAAGTCATATCTGCAGTAACATAATAAAATACCTACATGTATCTTTATATCCTGAAGATCAGAAAGAAAACAGGTGTCTTCAAACAGCAAGCTATAATGCAGTTGCTGTAAATTCCTCCCTTTTTTATTCACAAAATATTATTCCCCTCTCCTCGTAACTTAGAGGGGTAAAACAAAAGGAAGCACGCTGAACCATTTTCAGTTTATTTGAAAATACTACTTGAGGTTAACATTAACTCGAACTGCCTTCTTTCACTGGCCTTAAGTCATACTGCCAGCAGCCCTTCATCAGGGTTGGTGTGGTTTTTTTTTTGGTCTGTTTGTTTGTAAGTGATGGTGAAAAACCAACAAGCAATACTTTGAAAACTGCCAGATTATAAATAGCACTGCTGAAAGCTTAACAGATCCTGTTGTGCTCATGACAGAGGCAAACATGTCATACAACTGTTTTAGATATACACAAACATTTGTTTTTACTTCAATACTTGTTCACACAGAATGCAATATAAGCAAAAATCATATGAAAAAACTATAGTTAACATTGCGTTTGTTATACTACCCTAGCAGAATGGCTACTAAGGCTTACTAGATGAAATTAGGTTTTAAATGGTAGGGCACAAAATGTGAATAAATTGACAAAGTAACTCTATCAGAATTTAACTTCCATTAAATTAGACTTATTTATTACAGCTCAATCTAAAACAAGACTCCATCCCTTTTACTCTCACCTAATGTGTTTGGCAAGTAAGGTGAGGCCTACACATGGGAATTTATCTGCAGAGAAATTCTCACTGCTGCTATCAGCAGTTCAGCCGAATTCTCAAGTGCCAAAAACTGCTAACACCATTCACAGCATCACATGCTTTAAGTTTGCTTTTATCAAGACCAATTTACTTGATAGTGAACTACCTACAGAAGTTTCTTCTACATTACATACATAAATTAAACTGTGAGACCTATTCCTTTATCTCTGTTATTTCTAACTATTAAAATGGAGAGAATCAAGTGGTAGATAGAAGAGTTATGGTTTGTGGGATTTGGCTGCAAGTATTCTGTCTGTTTAATATTCTGTTGCAGTTCATGATAGTCTTTAAAAAGAGTCTCACCTCATCTGAAGAATCCCCTTGTCCTGATGTTGCCGTAGCACCTGCTAAACCTTTTGAAATAAAAAAATTCAGAGATCCTTTCGTAAGTCTTACACTGAAAAGAGTACTTTACGATATTTAATGAGCCAGTATGAAATGAAACACTACATTAACTTTCTTTAAAAGATACACAGCAGTGGACTGAGAAGTTAGAGTAAGATTTCCAAGTAATACAAAATTAGGGATTTGCAGGTACATTCCATTGCAGAACTTCAATGTACTAAGTTAATGGAGACGTGTTCTTTAGGAAATTGCAAAAAACTTGGATGGCCTTCAGTGATAAAAAAAAAAAAAATCCACAGCACTTTTGTAATAGATGGCTTAACTTAGTTGCAGTGACAAAATTCCACTACAAGCAATTTCATCCTGCCTACTCAAATTCCACTAATGCTATGACTGGGAAATGATGCTTAGTATGTTAGCAACAAGAAATTAATATGTTCAGCTTTGTTGATAGAATTAGAATGAGTCCTGTAATTTAGTGGTGCAGTAAATAACAGGTAATTCCTTAAGTTTCATTAAGATTTAAAAAAAAAAAACAAACAAAACAAAAACCTATAAAAACAGTTTATACAAAGCCAGCAATAATCAAGTCTTCTCTTAAAATACTTTTCTACACAAACCTTGAACTGCTAGTGTACTAGTTCCAGCTCCTTGTTCCTGCATACCACATGCAATTTTATCCTCAGGAAATGTCAGTCCAGAGCCTTTCAAAGCAATGAGGTACTTTTCATGACTTTTCTTTGCACATGCATTCTCTCCAACACCTTGAATACATATGTAAAACAATATTAAAGTGCAACACCAGCTACTTGGTTCACATATTTTATATTCTATGCATGCAATCTAAAAAAAAAAAAAGTCCACAATGCTTAAATAAACCATACAATTATGAGATGTAGAAGCTAAAATGTTTTTCTAACTGATGAATTGAAATCCAAAAGACCAGAAACCTCAGTTTCCCCCCTCCAACAAGTATTTTCTTCTAAAAGATGTACTTCATTTCTTTCACCAGCACTGCCACCATTAAAAAAATGGATTTGTTTTGATATTGCCAAACAATTGACTTTGGATAGAAAGGACAGGGACTTCCCTCCCTTTCCAATGGGAAAAAAATACACCAACAAAAGACCAGGAACAGTAATATGCCATGTGATTTCTAATATTTGGAATTTTTCTTTCCAAGTTCAAGTTTTGATAGTTGCAATTAATGGAGACTATTCTTAAAGATACCAGCACTTGAACTGCTTGATGAAGCAAAGTGACAATGCATGCTTGGGATTGAAAATTTTCTACAAAGAAATGGACTAAACACACCCAACACGTTTGTTATATGAGGAAATAATAAACTTTAGAGGGGCAAATCACGTCAAGTGTTTAAGGAAAGGAAAACATTCAAAAGATGACAGCATCTTTTTAGCTATGCACCTTTTGCATTCAAAGTCAGAAGGGCATGTTTTGCTTCAAAATCCCTTTCTTTGCTTTCCCTATCCAGAAACTATACCTACTCAGACACACATATTCTTCATTCCTAGAGTTCAAATACGCATGCCTTACTTCTCATTGCCTCTCCACTTATCTATTTCCTGTATGTGATGGATTTCTTGAAAAGAGAAGTCATTAAATTTCTCATATTCAAGTATTATTAAAGAGGAGAGAAAAAGAGGAAAGAAACAGAGTAAAGACAACTGTCTCTGTGGCAGCTTTCCTAAGTGCTTCTCCTTTCAAATAAGATTTGGAGATTGCCTGTTCTTCAACTACTTGCTGCCCCAGCCAGTTGTGGCAACTTATATTTACAGTAATTACTATTTGTTCCATACCTATGCAGAGGACTCAAAAAGAAGATAAAAAAGGCACCTTCTAATCACAAGAAAATGAAATGGAGTTAGTTTATACTAGATGGTTTAGGGTTAATAGCAACTGCCCAACATTTTCAGATTCACTCTGATTTAGTATAGGTTGAAATAAATAATTGGGGAGGTGGAGTTTAATTTTAAAAAAAAGGCTTTGTACAGAAGTCCAGGACAGACAACAGCCTTTTGCCATTCAGGTCTCCTCCAGTAACCTCTGTGAGGGCAGATCCCAGAATAAATTAGACCTGTTCCACCTTGAATAAGCTTGACCTGCCTTATTTGGAAGTACTAAACTGCTGTGTTCACTTCACTTTAAAGAGAATGGATTCATTATAAAAACTCTTTTGAAACAATGTATCTTTACACAGTTACCTATGGGACAGATAAGGGGTTTGCTCTTACAGGTCTTAATAACAGATGTTTCTAGTCAATCCTGAGGCCCACTAGCCTTCTATCCACTATAAAAATATCCTTAAACATATGCATTTTTCCATGTTTTGAAAAGGCAAATAAAAACATGCAGAGACTGATGCAATAAAGAAAACCTTACACCTTTAAATTCTTCATAATTTGAAAACTTAGTTATTAGAAGTAACACAAACATACCAGAGCTAAGATCTTTGTAGAACTGTTGGCTAGTCAGAACCTGGGTAAGAACTGATCGCATTGCTCCTCCCATTTTGGTCAAGTCTTCTAGGAAGGAAACATGAGGCTCCAAAACCTGGAGGATTTTATGAAGGTCTTTCTCTGATGGCAGGTCAAGAGCTGAAAACCACATAACAAGAACTTTTGGTGTAAATGTAACGTAACTTGGTCAAAACCTTCACAAGGCAGAAGAGCTATGACCACCACAGAAGAAATTAATCTATATATTTATAATTCTCTAAAATTCACATGTACAAGTTTCAAATTAATCCCGATTTCATTTTTTGGAAAAGCTCAACACAAGGTTAGATAACCCTTAAAACTTATTTAAGAAGCTCTTCAGCAGAGAACAAAATCAAATCACCTAACCAGGCAGTAACTTTGTTAGGAAAAGAGGCACAACATTCAATGATATAAACTACAGAGCTCATTCATGTATTCATGTGCTGTGCCTTCACAGACTGCAAACAAGAGATAGCAGCATGGTAAGATTCGCTGCGCACATGCAAATTCAAAACATACCAGGCTCATTATACCCCTCTCTTAAGTGCTGAATAAGACTAAAGATGAACTGTGGAAGAACTAATTCTGACATCATCAACAAGTCTTTCGGGACACATGGAACATTTGTGTTTGACTTAATCCGGTGTCTTTTACAAAACCTATAAAACAGATGAGAAAAGTGTTAGCCAAGCACAGCTCAGCAGTTAACAAAAGAAAACCATTACATTTTCTATTTTTCTGAGAATATATACTTTTACATTAAAGGTGATGCAGAAATGGTATTCTGAAATTCCAACTACTCTGTTCAAACCTATTTTGTTTCTGAGCACAGCAAATTATAAACGTCACAGGTTTTTTCCCCTTCTCAAAGTCCATAAAACGAACATCTCTGTTTCTTCCCATACATCCTCCACTGAACAATTAGAAGAAAACAGAATTTTTCTTTATCAAGACATAACTCCCAATTTTTAAACAGCCTAATTGAAAACAACAAACCAAAACAGTTCCTCTCCTTCCTGTGCAATAGTCAGAGGCTGCTCCAATACTTCAAGTCCTCATTCAGATAATGACTTTTTACAAGTCTTTTGCCATTAATAAAAACAACATCCAAAAGCATGAGAGTTGACAGGATCAGTATTTATTTCAAATGTACAGAAACTAAGATTTACTTATCCTAGTATGACAGAAACACCCTGCACAAATTGTGCTAATTGTTTCATTTCAAAACAAAAGAAAACATTTCTTCTTTGGAGAATTCCTGTATGGTAGTAGTTGAGGCTTAGCTAATGCACAGTGACATGAGGTTGAGCCAAACTCCATTACAGCAGACAGAACGATTTCCCACTGACTTAACACAAGTCTGACTCAAGAGCCACTGAATACTTTTCTGCTCCAAACCTATTTTTAGAAAGGACATTTACCAACATCAAAGAGTTATTCACCCATGTCAGACCAAGAGTCTAAAAACACATCTTACAAGAGTAAACGTTACTGGAAAGATTCACTATATTTTACTAGTAATTTTTCAACATAAAAATTCAGAAATTGATTCAGCTTTGTTTGAACATGAATACTGTTTTTTAAATTTATTCAGGTCTTCACTGTATTTGCTATGCCAGATTTTCCAGAAGCAACCTACTTTCTACAACATAATCTTTTCTTCGAGGACCATTGAAGTATCACTTTCAAGAGAAGAAAGAAATAGAAGAAAGCCTCAAAGCAAAAATGCATTTAGGACAGGGAAGGAAAAATAAAACTAAAATACATATTAAGCAATTAAGATGGCATCCTCACAGGGCTAAAGATTAAGACCTTCTCCTTTGCTTTTACACATTAGAGATGACACTTCTTATTAAGACAAGGTAAACAAGGACAATACTAGCCAGACGACTTGCGGTTTTTATATACAGCCTATGCTTCCCAGAGCAGGTTGGAATGCCAGACAGTAAGACCTCAGTGATCACTGACAATTTCCTATTAATTAATGCACAGATGGATGGTTTTCACTTTTGCAAATATCATCCACAGAAGTTATGAGAAGTCATTCACTTTTTCTACTTTTGTCATCTACTTTCCTCTCATCTACATACAGAAACTTGAATTGCCATAAATCACAAATCTGCCTTGATCTACGCTGCAATATGGTACCTCGTTTATTATCTCAAAGGTGTTTGGTTTCCCTTTCACCTCTATCCTTAAGAGATCAAGACTTAAACGAAGATTTAAAAGACACACAAGGAAATAATTACTCTGCAGTGTTTGTTTTAAAATCTTTTACTAGTCCCCCCCATGTATTTTGCACCCAGCTAGAAGACATTTCTACTGGTTATGATCACAAACTAAGGGAGCCACAGTAACAAAAGTCACACATAAAGTCAATTTGAATCCCAGCTTCTGCTAAGCACAAGGCTTCCTTCCACAGAAAATAAAGAGTTCTGCTTCCCAAGTAGTCTATGCCAGCATACCACTTGTGAGTCAGCCTATGGATTAATGATCCCAAATTTAAACATATCCTGTAGCTGAAGGTTATGAATCATGTATTCTCAAGTTTCCCAAGAAAATACTATTGGCTTATGAAGTGCGCTATTATTTCGATATTAACACAGGTTCTGGAAAAATCAAGGAAGAACTCAAATTCAATTCACTGTAAGGAAATGTCCTGTCACTATCACATGCACAAATTACAGCAGTTCCAAACAGGGAATGATTTCTAGATACCAGGCCCTACACCTTCAAGTAGGAATGCCAGTATCATTTTACAGGATGAGCCATGCCCTATAGTTATGGTTCAACGGCTGTGGTACTAAAGCATTGTCCAAAACCAACATACTATTGTAGCTATTCCTAACTCACAGCTAGAAACGTGTACATGGTATGAATCGCAGAAGACGTCCTTACTGACATGACTTGCCACTGGGAAAGCTATTTGCCATACCGAATTTCAAGTGCGAGAATTAAGCTAAGCCACAATGATCCAGAAAGCCAATGCTCAGATTTTATTAACTACAAATCAGGCTGAAAAAATCTTACTGAGACCAAGTTGATACTATTCACCCATGAGACTCTGGTTTATGCTGAATTACAGAAAACCAATCCTGCCACTGTACGGTACTTCTACAACCTTGAAATACCAACACTCTGTTCTACTCAAAGTTCTATACAATTCTTCTAAAATATTGACCAAAACGCCAGACAATGACTCGGAAGAACTCCAGAGTTAAAACAACAGCTGTTTTACCTAAAGAAGAGGCAGAACCCCAAGCTGTGCTAAGGAAGAAACAAATTGCAACTTCTTACGCAGCCAGAGACACCTGTGACAAACTTAGCAATGGGTTAGAGAGTCACTGGACAAACAGCAGACAAAAATATTCCATAATCAGTTCCTTATGCTTCCAAACCAGCTTCCTTACCACAGCATCAGTTAAAGAGTTGTCTGTCTACACAAGTACACGTACAAATATACATACAAAATGCTCCTGAGACTATCAAAATAGGGATTTAATGGGCAACAGAAAGGAGGATTTCTAAATCTCTCCTGGTAACATCAAGCCTCAGAAATCCACCTCTTGGAGAAGGCAGAAGTCTCTAACAGAGAGTAATGAAAACTGGATACGAAATACTTAAACCAACAGAACATCTTTAGAAAAAAATGTAAGCAACTAAAACCAGGACAAGCTCAAAAGTAAAAATAACTACTGATAGGAAGACTGACTAAATAAATGACAGATCATCTTGACCTAAGCTTTATTACACGATTTCAATATTGCAAAACCATTTTTCCAATAAGCCTGCAGTTCCTACCTCATGTCTGTTACTTTGTATTTCTTGTGCTGCAAAGTCGTCCTGCAGGAAGATGCTGTCCTGACAACCAGCAGATCAGGTACATACAAGGCTCGCTGTGAAGCCAACTCCTCCACTTCAAAGGAGAATTTCTAAACTTCCCCAGTTATTACAGCAGCTGACAAATGCCTTCAGTACCAGCCAGACCACACCTTTACAGCTTTTGAACATTTGCTCAGCCCTCCTTCCACTACATGCCCCAGCATCTCACGTTTCAGCTGCATTCCAGAAACTTGACATAAGTTCATGCATACACAGAGGGACTACTTTTACCCTCACTTTTCTCTAACTGTATAGTCCCCTGCTTCCTCATGTTTACAAATCATTTGTTTCAAAGTGGATCATAAAGCTGTCAAAAGAAGGCATCCCACTTTCACAAGTCTTACAGTACTACAGCACTATGAGTACCTGACGCCGACAGAAGCTTTCAGGGACAAGATTTTGGGACTCAAGTGAAAACTACTGGAAATCAATTCCTAAGGAAAGAAAGTAAACATCTACTTGATTCTTCAATTCAGTAACAACGTCTTATCTAAATTGAGCTTTTAAGACAGTTACACACATTTCATACCATATAGCAGATGACTGACAATGCCATGTAATGTTTCATCAAGTAGTCAAATGATTATTTTGCAAGTAAGAATTCAACACACACTTTAAAATGAGTACGCATTTTGTTCCCACCGTAAAACTAACCTGCAAATACTACTGTTACATACACTGAATCTACAAAATATTCAAGATGCAAAGTATTTTTTGAGTGATACGGTTGTCTCTCAGAGTTCTTGTGAACTGATTTTTCATTCTTTATGTACTGGTAAAGTGTTCAAATGTTTTTTCCTGCTTTTGCAGTTCACGTTAAAACAAATTTTAATTCAGAATAAATTATAATTTGCATAATTGTGATTAGAATATTATCTGGATGAAAGAGGACTTTAATATAGTGTAGCCTTGCTTTATGTAAATCCACTGTCCCTAACCAACAATCACAATGGTAACTCTGAAGAAATCGCCTAATTGTTCCTCTGAAAATTAAGTTTTGCATGTTTCCCCCACTCACTCTAGTAATTAAATTTCAATAGTGAAATTCCTTTCACCTGCAAAACAGGTTTCCAAAAGTAAATCAACATAGTACTGACTTCAGGGTCTGAGGAATGACAGCTCTTATGCTCTGTAAAAAATCTGCAAGCTACAGAGGAGTTCAGAGACAAAACTGAATATCTGCATTTCTGCTATTAAGGACAGTGACAAGAAACAAGGCCAACTAGAAAGATGTCAGTCTTCTAACCAGGAATGCTCCAGAGTAGAGGCACAAGAGTCAATAATGGAGGACAATGAAACATGGCAGAAGAATTAACAGCTTTTCAAGAAGAAAAACCCAAGTACCTTTAAAGGACCTATTTCCAGGCTCTAAGCCTTCATGACAAAGCTGTCTGGCCAAGTTAGGAGGCTAGAAATCACAGATTAGACTCTTAGAAGTTATTCCAGTCCTTGCCAAACAGCAGGAAGAAAAGCAGTGAGTCACCAGAAGCTCTCTTGGTGCTCAGTGCTACACTGAGCACCCTTCAGTGAAACAAGCTCTCCAATTCAAAGAAAACACAGACAAAGCAGCTCTGCAGAAGAGCATTTCTATTATTCTGTTAGTCCTCAGACAGTAAACATCTTGTATAGTAGATAAAGCTACAATGATTTCATTAGTAACAAGTACCCACTATCAGTTAGAAACAGTAGATTTGGCAGTTTCAATTGTAAGACCTTAGAAATACATGGAGAATTAGGAAGAATGGACTCCTGAGTAGAGCTGAAGTTGCGCCTATGTTTGAAAGGACCCACAAAGTTGTTGAATTTGAGCAATTTGATAGACAACAGAGTAATGCAAAAGAGTAACACAATCTTTTGCTGAAAAAATACTGCCTTTATAAAAAGGTTGGATGCTCTGGGATATAATTACTGCACTGGGATTGCATCTAAATACAGCTTACATTTTACCTAGTTTGATCAAAAAGCCTCAATTTACACACAATTTAAAATCTATTTGTACAGTGACACGCAGCTCACTAACTTACAAATATAACACTCACTATATTTGGTGCAGCTTTTTCAAACATAACAGTGATTGAAAGTGAAGGCCTTACAAGTTAAAAGGGCTTCAGTTATGCCATTAAATTTAAGAATCTTAATATTGCCATTATCTTACTTTATCCATTTGCATGTATGAATATGATCTCTAACCATTTTGTCCAACAAGAACTGCAGCCTTTTCAGCTGAGGAAAGGAACAGTACTTCTTAAATGAGCAGTTAATTTAGTATTTCATTGTACTGAAGGTGGCATTGATGAGAATACTCTTCAAACTCAACTCTAAAAAGCAATCTTCCTGAAGGTTAGCATTGAAAAAGCTCACAAGAAAAAGTATTTGCATTCAAAACTCATTTGCAGCATGGAGTCTAAAGACAGAGAAATTAAAAAGATAATGCATATTCCAGTTCTGGATGCTTAATTTTTTTAATTTTTAGGATCTGATTTTTCAGAGTTCTTACCCTTACATAGCATTTCCAAAACAGAATTCCCAGCTGACTTCAAAAGTAGGTCTGAGACAAGCAGATCAGCAAATAGAGTACCCGGTCCTGAGCCCTCGTCAGAGTCATCTTTGCTTGGCCGTCACTCTTCCCAAACCACCAGTTCACATATAGCCTCCCTGTTCAATTGTTTAGAGAGCCCCATCAATTCTCTACCTTAAAGCACATAGGCAGCACACCTTCTATTTAAAGAACAAAAATCAAGTTTCCAAAGTCGAGTTAACAAAAATATTCTTCCGGCTAAGAAAACTTTCCCCAGAAAATTTAAACAGGTCAAACATATAGCATGTAGTATTTTGGCCCAAATACGTCATCTGACAAAGTTCTATGCAACTGCATTGTGCTAGACAAATGTAAAAACAACACTCATTTCTTCAGGATTTGAGTAAGATATGTGGATTTTAGTAAAAGCTATCAACTTAAGCTGAAGATACCACTTGGGTCAGGCCTCCAACAGATAAGGTGCATATATATGCCATCTGCAGTTTTCTTGGCAAGGTAAGTGGTCCATAGTTTCATACCAGAGCTATTATCGCCGCAGACACTGTGCAGAAATGAAGAGCTGCGTTCTGATGAAGGCAACAGTTCATTACACAGTCCTTGTTATTTTAATACCCAAATGGCTATCTCTATTACTTCAATGTGAAGAAAATTCGTCACATTACTTTCAAAGCTTACTACTAGAACCCTCCACAGAGGAAGGCACCTAGGATATTTGAAATCACCTGCAGTTGTCAGATAACATTCCAGGATTTTTTTAGATGTAAAATTCCTCATATTATGCAAATGCTAAGGATGAATGGTATGAACTCTGAATCAACCTATATTAATTATCATTAAGAAAGAATTATCTAAGAAACAAAAGTTCTTTAGGAACATGTTCCCCAAACACACGCTCAAAGTCGCATTTATTCCATTGCCAACAGAACCATCAACAGCTCCATACAGATCAGATATGTACCAGGCAAGTAACACTTCACCCTGACATAGCAAACAGCAAACTTAGAATCCCAGACAGCTGATAGCTTCACAAAAGGGCTAACAGGAGCTTTAGAAGTTGGTAGGATCAAAGCAAAGGAACTGAAAATCAGCACTGGTTAGCCCAAATCTAAACAAGACTGTTTCCACAAACAGCTCTTAAACTGAATATATACCAAGGTATATTACAAAGCAATAGGCAAGTCATACAATAAACAAGCCAATTTCAGACAAGGCAAGGTATACAGCAGTCTTATCTTGTGAGCTCCATCTTCAGAATACTGTTCTGTTCTTAAAACCAGACTGGTCCTATCAGCTTAAGCTTTGGGGTAGAACCATCACTTATTTTAAATTTGTTCAGTGACTAACACAGCAAGATTTCAGGCTTCTACATGTTTAAAGTTATGTACAGTGATACATTTGAGTACCCTACTGACCCCTTTAAAACAACTGTGCCATATTCCTGAGACATGTGTAAAGTACATGGCATCTGGTCAGGCCACAGCTTTAAAAGCAGTAACGCAAAATTATCACTTGGCTGTTAACCATTTGGAAAACACTACAACAACTAATTTAGAGGCTGATGAGGACCTAATTACAGATATTCTTAGGAGAAATCAAGACAGGCAGGTTTGTGAGCTGACTATATGTCATGACGGACTTAACACAGTGATTTGAAATCTTTTTTGCTTTCCAAGGATAAGACCAAACACGAAGCTTTGCGAAAACTACCGAATGTTACTGTGGATCCTAAGCAGCAACACAAAATATTGACCTTTATGTCTGGGGGAGGTGGGGAGGAGGTCAGAGGGAATCAATTATTTACTGCACAGCAACTGCAGTTCTTTGGAATTCCGTGGTCAGTGTGAATCCCAGCATGAATTCCTGTACCTTGTATGTAAAAGATCAGATAGTGGAGTTTTTGCTCTGAAGAGTCACGCTCACCAGAAGTGCATGACCACGGGTTTATACAGACCCTCACGCCAAGCTAACAGGCACTACAGCTCAGACTTCTCAGTCCCTTCAGTCAGAAGTCCTTGGTAGCCCAAAGGACAGAGATTCTACACAACACCATTCATACCAGCCCAACAATCCTGAACACGAGGAGGTTTTTATGTTGTTTCATAATGCGAAATACCTTAACAATATGTAGGGTCTCAGCAACTTCTCAAAGAAAGGTTCAAAAGAGCACTCTTCCCTTCTAGAGGCTGCATTACCAAACCCAGCCTAGGTCCTGGGGAACCGAAGCCTTCTTGTCTACTGTTAAAGACTACAACTGATAGTCACCCTGGAAGGGACAACTTTGAAGCAGCAACATGCTATATATTTATAGATATGCTCAACAGGCAATTCACTGTTGCAAGACACTCCATAAAATAACCACACAATCTACTAATGCCAGTAACAGTTCTTACCTATATACCCCACAAAGCAGCTGTAGGCAGATCTGCCTTTTCTGCTCCTAAGTGCTACAACCCAAGATGATACAAGACCTTGCCTGACGAACATGCAGATCATACATCCAGAGGTAACTTTTAATAATAGCTTTCTCAACAGCATGCCTCCTTTATTACTGTCACCCTGTTTGTTAAAGTTTTCTCAAGTCTAGAATAGGAAAAAGGTCCTTTACTCTCACTTTGCAACAGAAAGTAAAAGAAATAGAATATATTCTTCCACAGCTCCCAAACAGCACAGCAAGGTCATTTCTATTGACACAGCTAAATGGAAATGTAAATATGGATCGTCAGAGACAGGACTGCAGAAGGCTTAGAGGTAGGTACCTAAAGGTGATTTTGAACACAGGGCATACAATATCAATCTGTAACCATTACCTTTCTTACATAGTGGGTTGGTTTTTTGATTTGGTGATTTTTTTTTACTTCACACATGCCTACTGATAAAGAAATGGCCCACTGTTGCAAGTGGAAATGGATAATTTCTTAGACCTTTTGATTTAAGTCATAAGAGAAGGAAGGCAATGCTCTGTCAGTGGAGCCACTGGTTGCCATAACTACCATCAAATACAAACATCAATGCAAAAGCCCGTTTAATGAAATTCTTAACCTGGCTTTTTACCTTTAAGGATATGCAACCCTTGATGGAGATATTATTCTCTTTGTACTGTAATGCAGCACGAAAACATCTGCTTCCCACATGATTAATTTAACAAACAAGTCAACCCACAGTGAGGCATACTCAGAAACAGGACACGGGGGAATGAAATAGCCAAAGTGTAGAGGCTCTCTAGTATATCAGGTTTTTGTCCCCTGACTTAAAGGGGAATCAGAACAAAACAGCCACAGAAACAAGACAGTACTCATCAGTAACACATTACTGATTAGTTATTTTATGGCATATTGCTTTCTTCAAGCTTATTTTATGAACTATCAAGTTTCGTTATAACACAAGATCATCTACCAACCAAAAAAATACTCCAGACTGAATTTCCCCCTGTCCAACTGTATGGAGGCTTTTTCCTCCAACAGATGAATTTGCCTGCTGAAAACTATAAATGCTTTTGAAAGCAAGATTCTGCCCTCTTCAAAACATTATTAATAATCACTGACGGAGCTGCAAAATTTCATTTGTCCGTGACTAGATACCATATGGGAGAGGACAACAAACTATTTCACCCACTGAAATGTCACTGGATCTTAAGGTCTATTAAACCTTGACACAGCTAGTGTTTTAATACTTTGACAAGCAGCTACACTTACACACTTGGGTATTTTCTAAAGTCTAAGTTACATTCTAGTAGATCAGACCAACTGCAATTAACTTAACCACCAAGAACACTGAACTTTGCACGGGAATCAAAAGGTTCAAGAGTGTGACAATCTGATTTTTGTAAAACATGAGAATTACACAAGGTACCTAAAGCAAACCAGCATCCATCTATTATGCTATATTCCAGCTTCCTTATATAAAGGCATCAGAAATAAAAAAAAAATTAAGTTATCTCTAAAAAGTTAATTATCAATTTAATTAGTAATTAAAGATCAACACACATTCTTATACCATCTCTAGATTTACAGTGGCTACGCTAAAGAAAATGATAATATATTCTAGATGGTAAACTCAAGAGATTTCTTTTATAACAGGTCAGTCAACTAAGACTTCATCAGAAGTATTTTTTTGAGATGCATCAAATCAAAAAACTCTGAACATGGAGACCAGATAACAAGAACCAACAGAAACAAACTACTGTTACTATAATGTTCATACAGTATTGAAACAAAATTTTATCTGAGCAGGCAGATGGTAGATAAAGTTCGTAAGTAGGCTCCACATTTGATTCCCTTGCTATTAATAGAAGCCTAGGCTGTGGTGGCCAAGGTTATATCAGGCTAGACACTCCGGTTTCCTGAATCCACCATGAAGGCCTCCTAACTTTAACATGGAAAGCATAACCTGTGTAATTGTGCGATCGATTTGTATACACAAAGTCAAATCAGTTTATCTAAACATGCTGCATTGAAACAGTTCAACAGGCACAACCTTGTGTTTGCAGACATTAACATCCTTATATTGGTTTAAGCTTAACTTACTTTGTGTTGCACAGCAAACAAAGTGTGTAGCTCACTTAGTTTCACTGACTTAACATCAATTCTTTAGATAAGCAGAGCAACCTTATGGCCAGTGCAGGCACTCCATACACTGTCACGTACTGTCCCCCTGTATATCAAGAAGGATTGGAAAGTCTACCGAATCCAAGAGTGTTGTTTCTGAAAGGATACAATGGAATTCTTTATCTAGAACAACCAAACCTCATGAAGTGAACTACCTCACACCCAGTACATTTACTTTTGAATTCTACTATTAAAAGTAATACGTAAATATAACACAGAAATCAGAATACCTGTACTCCCTCAGGGTTTGCATCTGTTTACACTGAAAATTTGACAGCATTTTTTGCTTCCTCTTTATTAAGCCAGCTTTCTTCAAGAAGAAAAATGTTTAGAAAACAGGAAAAGACAATTGTTAGAGCTCTGGGATGAGAGCAGGATCAGAAGTCATTTTAATATTTACCTAAAGTAGATCAATTTGTCTGTGCTCTATTAAAATCCTATCACTAAGAGGAGCCCTAAATCTGAGCACTGGAAGAAGTAACATCAAATTTTTTTCGTATCTCTCAAGATGAAGGGGAACTGTTCCTTCAGTGATACTGAGGAAAGCAGAAGCACCAGAAGTTGAACTGATAAAGAATCACTTCAGGAGTGGCCCCTTGAAACCACTGAAGATCAGTGAAATAAAATGGAGGAAAAAAATTCTCCCGCTGGAGAGAGTCTACCAATAAGAAAAGATTCCACCAAGAAGTAAGAATGAAGAAATGACAAAGGCAAATAGTAAGAGAAACACAGGGGAAAAACCATAGTAAGAAAGAGAGAACGAGGCCACCTCAAGGCCTAGGCCAGGAGAATGGTGACTGCAGGCACAAAGAATCAGAGCCAAGATGACAACCAAAAGAAGCAGAAATAGTGAAATCTGTAGGAATGCAAAAAGAGAAGGAATCTTACGATGTAGCGTGCGTGATACAGAATTATACACTGTAAATGTGAAAACCATGAAAAGAACCAAAGAAAATATTTTAGTATTTCTGTAAGTCCCTAGCATTTTCTGCTGGGTACGCCACAACTCAGGATTCGTTAGGAAAAGACGAGACAGCTCTTACAAGAGCATGCCATCTCACCAAGGCCAAGAAAATCAAGACAGAGACTGTTCTAGAAAGCTAGTCAGAAGTCTCACTCAAGGACTCCAAAGCATCTTCTAGCAAAGTCTTTAACCCTCTGGTGAATGCTCAGGAGTAGATGGAGCTCCAAAAAGACACCTAATTGTGAGATTTTAAGTTTAATGGCTCGGTATCACCTTCATACAATAAGTGGTTGACTAATCTCTCCTTTTACTGTTGAGTACAAAGGGAACAAAGGAAGGTATAGTGAGGTACCACATTCCCCCTCTTCTGAGCAGGTACTGGCTTCCAGTAGGTCTGCACGCCCACTGAAAGGGCATTTGACTTCTCCAAAACCCTGACATCTTGTACCCAGACAAGTTAACAAATTCCTTGATTTAAAGCGAAGGATAGCTAAAAAAGAAAGCAAGATGAACTGCATACTGAGAGAACACATATAAATGGCTCCCTCTTACTCAAACTGTTCATTTCGGCATATTTGCTCACGTGAAGTCCAAAAGTATCTGGACACTCTTCACGGTCAGCTGCGCTAGGCCGAGGCAGGGAGCCGACAGGTACCGCCTGTCATACCCTCCGCCGTAGCAACTTCCCTGAAGGCAGGAACTCGGTGCAAGGGCAACGGAATTTGTATAAGCGTCCTAAAAAAAGGCACACGCCCACCAACAAAGGGAGCCACCTCGCCGGACGCCGCCGGCGCTGGCCGTCGGGAA
>NW_010258712.1:0-2842 GCF_000690775.1 Eurypyga helias
ATTCTATGATTCTATGACATGACATGGCACCTTCCATACACTCCTACATACACTAGCTAGCAAGGGCAAAAACCACTGCTGATGCCTCATGAGACAGGGATTTAAAGACAGTCCCAAAAACAAACAAACAAAAAATCAGTCCTGCCCTTCCACACTCAACCACTGACCCCTTCCTCCTCCACTGAATGGCTGCGCACACACTGCTGCCCGTACGGCAACTCCCCAGGTCAGAACAGGGACCAAGGACAGATGCCGCTTGGGACCGACTGCAGGGTCTGGCTGGGATGGAGTTGACTTTCTTCACAGCAGTGGGTCTGGTGCCACGCTGAGGGTTTGGGAGTAAACCAGAGCTGATGACACACAGTGGTTTACCAGCTACTGAGCAGTGTTTGCATGCCGCCGAAGCCTTGTCTTTTTCCCCACTCTGGCCCCCCAGCAAGCCTGGTGTGTGAGGAACTGGGAAGGGACACCACCAGGGCAGCTGGCCAGAGGGATATTCCATGTCACATGGCATTGCGCTCAGCAATAAAAGCTGGGAGAAGGAGGAAGAGGGGACATGTGGGGTTATAATGTTTGTCTTCCCAAGTAACTTGCCCATGATGAAGTCCAGCTTCCCTGGAAATAGCTAAACATCTGCCTGATGATTGGAAGTAGCAAATTAATTACCTGTTTTGCTTTGGTTGCATATACCTCTTTCCTTCACTTATTAAACTGTCCTCAGATCAATCCACAGGTTCTCTTCCCTTTCACCCTTCCGACTCTCCCCCCATCCCACTGCAGGGGAGCGAGCAAGCGGCTGGCTTGGGGTTTCACTGCTGCCTGGGGTCAGCCCACCACAGTGGCCTAATAACTAATGGTCGGTTTTCAGCCAAATCAGTTCTCACCCAGATCCGACTTGTCCTGCAGCTGCAAAATCTCTAATGTCTTTGCTACTGCTTTTGCACAAAAGGCAGCAGAGGAGAAAACACCAAACAACTACATCTCTGCTTCTGGCAGCAGCACGGACTTGTATGGAGTCAAAGGGACTGATATTATAACCTTGGCGTATGCCTCTACTTCAGATTGCAGCAGAGCACAGAGATACACAAGCTCATGGTGAAGAGAGATCACACAAAGCAACAGTGTCAGTATAACACGAAGTTTTTCTGTGGGATAATTTGTCTCAAATAAAGAAAGATTGTTCCTTGGGAAAGGGTTTATTAGCCGATCTATATCTAAGCACTGGATACCATACACATTTAGACTTTGCATCCAACATTCACCATTTAAGCATCCTGAGGAGATCTGCAGTCTGAGCATCAGTGGCCCATGAGTTAATTAGCATTACTTACTGATGCAAGAGAATGGGTTGACTTATATTTGTGAATGTAGCAGAGCACACAGAAAAAAATGGAAAAGTGCAATAAATGAGGTGAATGAGTAGATTTGAAGTCTGTTTAAGTTCTGTTAGTCCCATGCCATCCCTTTTGAAGCATGAAGATGTGCTGGCCACACAGCTGTGTGACCACAGAATTACATGAGTCACATAGGGAAAAGATTAAGATAACTGATTAACACTTCAGTGTATTATCTTCAGATATAGTTAGTAATTTATTCTGGTACTATGGTCAGATATAAGAAAAAGCACAGACAGTGCTGGCCAGCAACACGGAAGACATTAAAAGGTACATACTAATTATTAGCATAAGGCTTGTCTTCACACAAACTAGCAGAAGTTAAAAAAAAAAAATATCACACAAGGAAACATCTGATCTCTGGCAAGGGGGAAAAAAACCATCAAAACAGCATATTTGTGTTAAAAAACAAAACACATTCCATCACCTGTAATTGTCTCTAGAAGTAAAAGCAAAACAGCTTAAGCAAAAGACCCTCCTCTTGTAAGAGATGTTAAAAAATGAACTACACATAAAACGTGTTGGGAGCCAAGCGCTTAATACACACCCAACCTTTATGGTTAGAAATTAAAAACATAGTTCACAAATAATTTTCCAGGCTTTGTAAAACTAAATAACAATCAAAGCACTTAAGGTAGCATCATAAACTGAAGTGTTTGCTGCAACCCACCCCACCTCCTGAGATGTCATGGCAGATCCATAACAACCTTATGCCACAGTTACCAGTATCTGTCCCAAGAAAGGGCCATCAGCCCTGAAGTACGTTTTCTCCTCAAGCTCTACCACGACATCCTCCCCACTCAGTCTGTGGTACCTACCAGCCCTCCCACCACATGCATGCAACGTTCATGACTGCAATAAGAGCCCTGACGTTTATTGACGGGCGCAGCAAACTTACTCAGGATCGTGAGATGGGCCGGTCATGCTGACGTCAGCATAAACCAGTGTGAACTTCTGCTTCTGACAGTAATTGTTGATCCTCTCCATGCACTCCCGTTCCATTTTGAGACGAGCTCAGAAAGGTTCTGCGAAGCCCGGTTCCGAGTCACAGCTGTGCCTCCAGCACACGCAGCCCCTAATCCCAGCAGACCTCTGCTGTGATACGGAACAGAGAACTGGTGCCAGTAAGATAAAGGTCAGGGAAAACGAACTGATTCCTAATTCAAGTGGTTGACCTGCAGCTGTTTTTGAAGACTCGTTGCTTGGAATAACAGCATTGGAAAGCTGAGCAGAGAACTTAGTGGTTAGAGAAGATTTCTTAGCAGGAAAAGGCTAAATCATTCATCGAATCCTGGGGGGGGGGCGGGAACACAACACCAAAAGGTCAGTAACGTTCCTCCAGCCGGAATTAGAACCGACGCCTTCAGACGGAACCCGGAGGCAGTTGAGCACATCCCTTCCCCACGCACTGGCAGGCAGGCTCAGCGGTACGCACCCAGGGGGAACCC